>NC_086444.1:37188539-37489372 GCF_028390025.1 Pseudophryne corroboree | reverse complement strand
GCGCATGCGTATGTACCGCAATGCGCAGGCGCGTCGTACGGGTACAAAGCGGATCGTTGCTGTGAGATGGATTTAACGAAGAATCCGTTTGCACGGCCGATCGCAAGGAGATTGACAGGAAGAGGGCGTTTATGGGTGTCAACTGACCGTTTTCTGGGAGTGGTTGGGAAAACGCAGGTGTGTCCAGGCAGTTGCAGGGCGGGTGTCTGACATCAATTGCGGGACCAAAAAGACTGAAGTGATCGCAAGCGCTGAGTAAGTCCAGACCTACTCTGAAACTGCACAAAATGTTTTTGCAGAGCTCCGCTGCAAAGGCGTTCGCACACTTGCAAAGCGAAAATACACTCCCCCGTGGGTGGCGACTATGCGTTTGCACGGCTGCTAAAAGTAGCTAGCGAGCGATCAACTCGGAATGACCCCCGATGATCAGAATGGGGTAATACAGTTTTAACCACCTTCTGCTGTTTAAACTTATCAGTTTTCTTTGCCACAGTAGTGGAATTCTCCTCATCTGTGATTTGTAGGATATGTTTAAAAGCAACCACAAGGGCAGGGACATCTATCAATAAGGGAGATTCCTCATCAGTAACATAGGACTCAGTGTGTTCCCCCTCCTCATCAGATGAGACATCATAGAGGTTTGTAGATTGTGAGGAGGAAGCAGCCCGCTTAGAGGGACCAGGGGCACGGGAGTGACCCAAGGAAGATTTCTGTCTAACCAGGGACTGGTTTAGTTGCTGCAGTTGGTTAGGCAAATTTTCTGCCCAAGGCGGATTAACCATGAGCGTAATTTGTGGGGGTAATGGCAAGGCGGCCCCATAGGGGGTGCAAGGCGCTCTACTGGAGTACCCAGCAGGGTATTGAATGCTGCCCAAGGAGGTTCCTGACTAATTGCAGGGGCTGCGGACTGACTGGGAGGTGCATGACACGCAGTACAGAGACCCTCATGCAATAATTCCCCCTCTGATAAATCCGCAGAGCATGTCTCCATGATGCAGGAGCTTCCGCAGATTTGCTGCACTTATTGTTAGACATTGCACAATGGGGGTCATTCCGAGTTGATCGCTCGTTATTTTTTTTTTGCAACGGAGCGATTAGTCACTAATGCGCATGCGCAATGTCCGCAATGCGACTGCGCCAAGTAAATTTGCTATTAAATTTGGTATTTTACTCACGGCATTACAAGGTTTTTTCTTCGTTCTGGTGATCGTAATGTGATTGACAGGAAGTGGATGTTTCTGGGCGGAAACTGGCCGTTTTATGGGTGTGTTCGAAAAAACGCTGCAGTTTCTGGGAAAAACGCGGGAGTGGCTGAAGAAACGGAGGAGTGTCTGAGCGAACGCTGGGTGTGTTTGTGACGTCAAACCAGTAACGAAACTGACTGAACTGATCGCAGTGGCAGAGTAAGTCTCGAGCTACTCGGAAACTGCTAAGAACTGTCTATTCGCAAATCTGCTAATCTTTCGTTTGCAATTCTACTATGCTAAGATTCACTCCCAGTAGGCGGCGGCTTAGCATGTGCAATGCTGCTAAAAGCAGCTTGCGAGCGAACAACTCGGAATGACCACCAATGGCGGTAATTCCAAGTTGATAGCAGCAGGAATTTTGTTAGCAGTTGGGCAAAACCATGGCCCTCAATCCGAGTTGTTCGCTCGCTAGCTACTTTTAGCAGAAATGCAAACACAAAGCTGCCGCCCTCTGGGAGTGTATCTTAGCATAGCAGAATTGCTAACGAAAGATTAGCAATTGCTAACGAAATATTAGCAATTCTAATATTGGCCCTCATTCCGAGTTGATCGGTCGCAATGCGAATGTAGCAGAGTTACACACGCTAAGCCGCCGCCTACTGGGAGTGTATCTTAGCTTCTTAAAAGTGCGACCGAAGTAATCGCAATATTGCGATCACAAACCTCGTAGCAGTTTTGGAGTAGCTTCAGACTTACTCTGCCTGTGCGATCAGTTCAGTGCTTGTCGTTCCTGGTTGACGTCACAAACACACCCAGCGTTCGCCCAGGCACTCCCACCGTTTCTCCGGCCACTCCTGCGATTTTTCCGGAAACGGTAGCGTTTTCAGCCACACGCCCCTAAAACGCCGTGCTTCCGCCCAGTAACACCCATTTCCTGTCAATCACATTACGATCGCCGGAGCGATGAAAAAACCGTGAGTAAAATTACTTTCTTCATAGCAAAGTTACTTGGCGCAGTCGCAGTGCGAACATTGCGCATGCGTACTAAGCGGATTTTCATTGCGATGCGATGAAAAATACCGAGCGAACAACTCGGAATGAGGGCCATTTGCAGAATTGCTAACGAAAGCAATTTCCTTGCAGTTTCTGAGTAGCTCCAGACCTACTCCTAGATTGCGATCACCTCAGTCCGTTTAGCTCCTGGTTTGACGTTACAAACACGCCCAGCGTCCGAACAGCCACTCCTCCGTTTCTCCAGACACTCCTGCGTTTTTATCTGGCACGCCTGCGTTTTTTAGCACACCTCCTGAAAACGGACAGTTTCCGCCCAGAAACTCCCACTTTCTGTCAATCAGCAGAGCGATTGAAAAGCTTTGTTCGCCTGTGAGTAAAATAGCATAGTTTTGTGTAAATTTGCTTAGCGCGTGCGCCCTGAGATGCATACGCATGCGCAGAACTGCCGGATTTTAGCCTGTTAGCAATTCTGCTAAAATTAGCAGCGAGCGAGCAACTCGGAATGAGGGCCCAGGGCCCTCATTCCGAGTTGTTCGCTCGCAAGCTGCTTTTAGCAGCATTGCACACGCTAAGCCGCCGCCTACTGGGAGTGAATCTTAGCATAGTAGAATTGCGAACGAAAGATTAGCAGATTTGCGAATAGACAGTTCTTAGTAGTTTCTGAGTAGCTCGAGACTTACTCTGCCACTGCGATCAGTTCAGTCAGTTTCGTTCCTGGTTTGACGTCACAAACACTCCCAGCGTTCACCCAGACACTCCCCCGTTTCTTCAGACACTCCCGCGTTTTTCCCAGAAACGCCAGCGTTTTTTCGCACACACCCATAAAACGGCCAGTTTCCGCCCAGAAACACCCACTTCCTGTCAATCACACTACAATCACCAGAACGAAGAAAAAACCTTGTAATGCCGTGAGTAAAATACCTAACTTAATAGCAAATTTACTTGGCGCAGTCGCACTGCGGACATTGCGCATGCGCATTAGCGACTAATCGCTCCGTTGCGAAAAAAAATAACGAGCGATCAACTCGGAATGACCACCCATGTGCACTGCAGGGGAGGCAGATATAACATGTGCAGAGAGAGAGAGATAGATTTGGGTGTGGTGTGTTCAATCTGCAATCTAAATTGCAGTGTAAAAATAAAGCAGCCAGTATTTACCCTGCACAGAAACAAAATAACCCACCCAAATCTAACTCTCTCTGCACATGTTATATCTGCCTCCCCTGCAGTGCACATGGTTTTGCCCAACTGCTAACAAAATTCCTGCTGCGATCAACTTGGAATTACCCCCAATGTAAACAATTGGATTTACACAGTATGATTATATAGCCAGACAAATACAATAATCTGTGGAATAAAACGACAGGGTATAGGTGGTCATTCCGAGTTGTTCGCTCGCAAGCTGCTTTTAGCAGCATTGCACACGCTAAGCCGCCGCCTACTGGGAGTGAATCTTAGCATAGTAGATTTGCGAACGAAAGATTAGCAGATTTGCGAATAGACCGTTCTTAGCAGTTTCTGAGTAGCTCGAGACTTACTCTGCCACTGCGATCAGTTCAGTCAGTTTCGTTCCTGGTTTGACGTCACAAACACACCCAGCGTTCGCCCAGACACTCCCCCATTTCTCCAGCCACTTCCGCGTTTTTCCCAGAAACGGCAGCGTTTTTTCAAACACTCCCATAAAACGGCCAGTTTCCGCCCAGAAACACCCACTTCCTGTCAATCACACTACGATCACCAGAACGAAGAAAAAACCTCGTAATGCCGTGAGTAAAATACCAAACTTAATAGCAAATTTACTTGGCGCAGTCGCACTGCGGACATTGCGCATGCGCATTAGCGACTAATCGCTCCGTTGCGAAAAAAAAATAACGAGCGATCAACTCGGAATGACCACCATAATGTGACTGTGACACAGGAGTAATATACTCATATACTGTAGGTATATAGGCCCTCATTCCGAGTTGTTCGCTCGTTCTTTTTCTTCGCAACGGTGCGATAAGTCGCAAACTGCGCATGCGCAATGTTCGCAGTGCGTCTGCGCCAAGTAAATTAGCACAAAAGTTTGGTATTTTACTCACAGCGTAACGAAGAATTTTCATCGTTCTGGTGATCGTAGTGTGATTGACAGGAAGTGGGTGTTTCTGGGCGGAAACTGACCGTTTTATGGGTGTGTGTGAAAAAACGCTGGCGTTTCTGGGAAAAACGCAGGAGTGGCTGGAGAAACGGAGGAGTGTCTGGGCGAACGCTGGGTGTGTTTGTGACGTCAAACCAGGAACGAAACTGACTGAACTGATCGCAGTGGCAGAGTAAGTCTCGAGCTACTCGGAAACTGCAAAGAAATTTCTAATCGCTATTCTATTCGCAATTCTGCTAATCTTTCGTTCGTAATTCTGCAAAGCGAAGATTCACTCCCAGTAGGCGGCAGCTTAGCGTGTGCAATGCTGCTAAAAGCAGCTAGCGAGCGAACAACTCGGAATGAGGGCCATAGATAAACTCTGTGCACAACTATATTGTTTGACCCATACGCACCTACCCCAGACCTGCTGCTGCTATGCTGTTAAGATGGCGCCTAGTCTCTGTGTGTGAATGAAGGAGAGTAAGGCAGCTCCAGGGCGGGAAATCTGCAAGGATCTGAGGGGCAACAGGTCAAGCGCCCCCTCCCATATGCTGGTCTTCCACCCCAGGTACTATGGAGCCCCATTAAACTGGTGTTAATACACCTGACCTGTCCTCCGAATGCTCTGGTGGTCTAGTGGGGTCCCTGCCCAGTGACAGTGTCCATACCAGCACCGCAGTCCGTCTCCCCAGATAGGCTTGGACTGGCCCACAGGTGTACAGGGGAAACCACCGATGGGCCCCACTGCCTGGTGGCCCGCCTCCTGCTCCAAGGATCAGGTTCCAGTCTGTGCACTTGAACTATACATTCTACATATGATACCTTATACTGGACTATGGTTTATTTTCTACAGTGCATTGCTGTTATTAATCTGGTACATTATCATGCATGCAGCAGCTGAATTTACTGTATATATTTATGAAGGGGCCCAGACATTGCACTCTCTAATGGTTAGTCAAACCAATGAGGTGGCAGGCCACACACCCTCTGCAGACTGGCCACACCCCTAACATGGGCCCCTACCACTGCATTCCCCCGGTGGGCCCTACATGCCCCAGTCCGACACTGTCCCCAGACAACGGACGGATCACGGTTTAATGGCGGGTTCCACCAAGGAGAACCTGTTACCTCCTCCCCGTAGCAGCCATGCAATCCAGGAGAGCAGTCTGCGACCGTGCCTAAGTCGGGATGCCTCCTCCACAGGTACCTGGGAACCAGGACAACGGGAGTGTGTGGCGCTGCTTGGGAGGTGATGGAGCTGCAGCACTGAATGTCACACTAACATACAGTGCTGCCAGCTCAAATAGTAAAGACAATTTCTTTCAGATGAAAACCTTTCAGGGCTGCATCAGTGCAGCCCCCCTGTTCAGTGACCTGCTGCTGCAGACACCAACTCCAAAACTGAGCTCTCAGTGCCTGGAGGTGGGGTTATAGAGGAGGCCCCTATGCATCCTGGGACGGCTAACGGTTTGCCTGTTGGTGCCTCTGGCTCCCGATCCACTCTACAGCCCTCATGTTGCCCTGTGGAAAGTTTCTGGAAACCAATGTAATCTGCTGCAGAAACACAGTATATATGCACACATACATACATACATACATACATACATACATACACACAGCATACATATATATGAATAGTACATACATAGTATATATACATACTATACATGCACACATACATATACATACCTACCAGTGGCGTGCGCTGAGGTGAGTGGCTGGTGAGGCACTGCAGCTATAATGTCTACCGAGTCTGCCGATGACCCCTACCGCTGTCAAACCAATGCCCGCTAGGTTATGGCTAAAACCAAGTTGAAGAAAGGACCTCTGACGTCACCAGGGGGAAGAGCTAGGCCAGAACATGGTACCCGAAATGTATGCTCGCCACGTTTCGGGCACGGTGACAAGCAGAAGTTACTAAAGTTGGTGGCGTGGATAGTGAAAGAACTATCCCACCAGCCTAGCTCCTCCCCCTGACATCATAAGTCGTGTGTGTGTGTGTGTGTGTGTGTGTGTGTGTGTGTGTGTGTGTGAAAAAACCTCACATTAACCCACACAGTATGAGCCAAATTCACATTGCCCCACACAGTATGAGCCTAACATCACATTACCCCACACAGTATGAGCCAAACTCACATTACCCCACACAGTATGAGACAAAGTCACATTACGCCACACAGTATGAGCCGAACATCACACTACCCCACACAGTATGAGCCGAACATCACATTACGCCACACAGTATGAGCCGAACATCACATTACCCCACACAGTATGAGCCGAACGTCACATTACGCCACACAGTATGAGCCTAACATCACATTACCCCACACAGTATGAGCCAAACTCACATTACCCCACACAGTATGAGACAAAGTCACATTGCGCCACACAGTATGAGCCGAACATCACACTACCCCACACAGTATGAGCCGAACATCACATTACGCCACACAGTATGAGCCGAACATCACATTACCCCACACAGTATGAGCCGAACGTCACATTACCCCACACAGTATGAGCCGAACATCACATTACCCCACACAGTATGAGCCAAACTCACATTACGCCACACAGTATGAGCCTAACATCACATTACCCCACACAGTATGAGCCGAACATCACATTACCCCACACAGTATGAGCCGAATATCACATTACCCCACACAGTATGAGCCGAACATCACATTACCCCACACAGTATGAGCCTAACATCACATTTCCCCACACAGTATGAGCCAAACTCACATTACCCCACACAGTATGAGACAAATTCACATTACGCCACACAGTATGAGCCGAACATCACATTACCCCACACAGTATGAGCCAAACTCACATTACGCCACACAGTATGAGCCTAACATCACATTACCCCACACAGTATGAGCCGAACATCACATTACCCCACACAGTATGAGCCGAACATCACATTACCCCACACAGTATGAGCCGAACATCACATTACGCCACACAGTATGAGCCTAACATCACATTACCCCACACAGTATGAGCCAAACTCACATTACCCCACACAGTATGAGCCGAACATCACATTACCCCACAGTATGAGCCGAACATCACATTACCCCACACAGTATGAGCCGAATATCACATTACCCCACACAGTATGAGCCGAACATCACATTACCCCACACAGTATGAGCCTAACATCACATTTCCCCACACAGTATGAGCCAAACTCACATTACCCCACACAGTATGAGACAAATTCACATTACGCCACACAGTATGAGCCGAACATCACATTACCTCACACAGTATGAGCCGAACATCACATTACACCACACAGTATGAGCCTAACATCACATTACCCCACACAGTATGAGCCGAACATCACATTACCCCACATAGTATGAGCCGAACATCACATTACCCCACACAGTATGAGCGTAACATCACATTTCCCCACACAGTATGAGCCAAACTCACATTACCCCACACAGTATGAGACAAATTCACATTACGCCACACAGTATGAGCCGAACATCACATTACCCCACACAGTATGAGCCGAACATCACATTACGCCATGCAGTATGAGCCGAACATCACATTACGCCACGCAGTATGAGCCGAACTTCACATTACCCCACACAGTATGTGCCTAACATCACATTACGCCACACAGTATGAGCCTAACATCACATTACGCCACACAGTATGAGTCAAACTCACATTACCCCACACAGTATGAGCCGAACGTCACATTACGCCACACAGTATGAGCCTAACATCACATTACCCCACACAGTATGAGCCAAACTCACATTACCCCACACAGTATGAGACAAAGTCACATTACGCCACACAGTATGAGCCGAACATCACACTACCCCACACAGTAAGAGCCGAACATCACATTACGCCACACAGTATGAGCCGAACATCACATTACCCCACACAGTATGAGCCGAACGTCACATTACCCCACACAGTATGAGCCGAACATCACATTACCCCACACAGTATGAGCCAAACTCACATTACGCCACACAGTATGAGCCTAACATCACATTACCCCACACAGTATGAGCCGAACGTCACATTACCCCTCACAGTATGAGCCGAACATCACATTACGCCACACAGTATGAGCCTAACATCACATTACCCCACACAGTATGAGCCAAACTCACATTACCCCACACAGTATGAGCCGAACATCACATTACCCCACAGTATGAGCCGAACATCACATTACACCACACAGTATGAGCCGAATATCACTTTACCCCACACAGTATGAGCCGAACATCACATTACCCCACACAGTATGAGCCTAACATCACATTTCCCCACACAGTATGAGCCAAACTCACATTACCCCACACAGTATGAGACAAATTCACATTACGCCACACAGTATGAGCCGAACATCACATTACCCCACACAGTATGAACCGAACATCACATTACACCACACAGTATGAGCCTAACATCACATTACCCCACACAGTATGAGCCGAACATCACATTACCCCACACAGTATGAGCCTAACATCACATTTCCCCACACAGTATGAGCCAAACTCACATTACCCCACACAGTATGAGACAAATTCACATTACGCCACACAGTATGAGCCGAACATCACATTACCCCACACAGTATGAGCCGAACATCACATTACGCCATGCAGTATGAGCCGAACATCACATTACCCCACACAGTATGAGCCGAACATCACATTACGCCACACAGTATGAGCCTAGCATCACATTACCCCACACAGTATAAGCCAAACTCACATTACCCCACACAGTATGAGACAAATTCACATTACGCCACACAGTATGAGCCAAACATCACATTACCCCACACAGTATGAGCCGAACATCACAAAACCCCACACAGTATGAGCTAAACATCACACTACCCCACACAGTATGAGCCAAACTCACATTACCCCACACAGTATGAGCCTAACATCACATTACCCCACACAGTATGAGCCGAACATCACACTACCCCACACAGTATGAGTCGAACATCACATTACGCCATGCAGTATGAGCCGAACATCACATTACCCCACACAGTATGAGCCGAACATCACATTACCCCACACAGTATGAGCCGAACATCACACTACCCCACACAGTATGAGCCGAACATCACATTACGCCACACAGTATGAGCAGAACATCACATTACGCCACACAGTATGAGCCGAACATCACATTACCCCACACAGTATGAGCCGAACGTCACATTACGCCACACAGTATGAGCCTAACAGCACATTACCCCACACAGTATGAGCCAAACTCACATTACCCCACACAGTATGAGACAAATTCACCTTACGCCACACAGTATGAGCCGAACATCACACTACCCCACACAGTATGAGCCGAACATCACATTACCCCACACAGTATGAGCCGAACATCACAAAACCCCACACAGTATGAGCCAAACATCACACTACCCCACACAGTATGAGCCGAACATCACATTACGCCATGCAGTATGAGCCGAACATCACATTACCCCACACAGTATGAGCCTAACATCACATTACCCCACACAGTATGAGCCAAACTCACATTACCCCACACAGTATGAGACAAATTCACATTACGCCACACAGTATGAGCCGAACATCACACTACCCCACACAGTATGAGCCGAACATCACATTACCCCACACAGTATGAGCCGAACATCACATTACCCCACACAGTATGAGCCGAACATCACATTACCCCACACAGTATGAGCCGAACATCACATTACCCCACAGTATGAGACGAACATTTCATTACCCCACACAGTATGAGCCGAACATCACATTACCCCACACAGTATGAGCCGAACATCACATTACCCCACACAGTATGAGCCGAACATCACATTACGGCCCACAGTATGAGCCGAACTTCACATTACCCCACACAGTATGAGCCGAACATCACATTACCCCACACAGTATGAGCCTAACATCACATTTCCCCACACAGTATGAGCCAAACTCACATTACCCCACACAGTATGAGACAAATTCACATTACGCCACACAGTATGAGCCGAACATCACATTACCCCACACAGTATGAGCCGAACATCACATTACACCACACAGTATGAGCCGAACATCACATTACCCCACACAGTATGAGCCGAACATCACATTACCCCACACAGTATGAGCCGAACATCACATTACGCCACACAGTATGAGCCTAACATCACATTACCCCACACAGTATGAGCCAAACTCACATTACCCCACACAGTATGAGACAAATTCATATTACGCCACACAGTATGAGCCGAACATCACACTACCCCACACAGTATGAGCCGAACATCACATTACCCCACACAGTATGAGCCGAACATCACATTACCCCACACAGTATGAGCTGAACATCACATTACCCCACAAAGTATGAGCCGAACATCACATTACGCCACACAGTATGAGCCGAACATCACATTACCCCACACAGTATGAGCTGAACATCACATTACCCCACACAGTATGAGCCGAACATCACATTATCCCACACAGTATGAGCCGAACATCACATTACCACACACAGTATGAGCCGAACATCACATTACGCCCCACAGTATGAGCCTAACATCACATTACGCCACACAGTATGAGCCGAACATCACATTACCCCACACAGTATGAGCCGAACATCACATTACCCCACACAGTATGAGCCTAACATCACATTACCCCACACAGTATGAGCCGAACATCACATTACACCACACAGTATGAGCCGAATATCACATTACCCCACAGTATGAGACGAACATCACATTACCCCACACAGTATGAGCCGAACATCACATTACCCCACACAGTATGAGCCGAACATCACATTACCCCACACAGTATGAGCCGAACATCACATTACCCCACACAGTATGAGCCGAACATCACATTACCCCACAGTATGAGACGAACATCACATTACCCCACACAGTATGAGCCGAACATCACATTATCCCACACAGTATGAGCCAAACATCACACTACCCCACACAGTATGAGCCGAACATCACATTACGCCATGCAGTATGAGCCGAACATCACATTACCCCACACAGTATGAGCCTAACATCACATTACCCCACACAGTATGAGCCAAACTCACATTACCCCACACAGTATGAGACAAATTCACATTACGCCACACAGTATGAGCCGAACATCACACTACCCCACACAGTATGAGCCGAACATCACATTACCCCACACAGTATGAGCCGAACATCACATTACCCCACACAGTATGAGCCGAACATCACATTACCCCACACAGTATGAGCCGAACATCACATTATCCCACAGTATGAGCCGAACATCACATTACCCCACACAGTATGAGCCGAACATCACATTACCCCACACAGTATGAGCCGAACATCACATTACCCCACACAGTATGAGCCGAACATCACATTACGGCCCACAGTATGAGCCGAACATCACATTACCCCACACAGTATGAGCCGAACATCACATTACCCCACACAGTATGAGCCTAACATCACATTTACCCACACAGTATGAGACAAATTCACATTACGCCACACAGTATGAGCCGAACATCACATTACCCCACACAGTATGAGCCGAACATCACATTACCCCACACAGTATGAGCCAAACTCACATTACCCCACACAGTATGAGCCAAACTCACATTACCCCACACAGTATGAGCCTAACATCACATTACCCCACACAGTATGAGCCGAACATCACACTACCCCACACAATATGAGCCTAACATCACATTACCCCACACAGTATGAGCCGAACATCACATTACCCCACACCGTATGAGCCGAACATCACACTACCCCACACAGTATGAGCCGAAATCACATTATCGCACACAGTATGAGACAAATTCACATTACGCCACACAGTATGAGCCGAACATCACACTACCCCACACAGTATGAGCTGAACATCACATTACCCCACACAGTATGAGCCGAACATCACATTACCCCACACAGTATGAGCTGAACATCACATTACCCCACAAAGTATGAGCCGAACATCACATTACGCCACACAGTATGAGCCGAACATCACATTACCCCACACAGTATGAGCTGAACATCACATTACCCCACACAGTATGAGCCGAACATCACATTATCCCACACAGTATGAGCCGAACATCACATTACCACACACAGTATGAGCCGAACATCACATTACGCCCCACAGTATGAGCCTAACATCACATTACGCCACACAGTATGGGCCGAACATCACATTACCCCACACAGTATGAGCCGAACATCACATTACCCCACACAGTATGAGCCTAACATCACATTACCCCACACAGTATGAGCCAAACATCACATTACCCCACACAGTATGAGCCGAACATCACAAAACCCCACACAGTATGAGCCAAACATCACACTACCCCACACAGTATGAGCCGAACATCACATTACGCCATGCAGTATGAGCCGAACATCACATTACCCCACACAGTATGAGCCGAACATCACATTACCCCACACAGTATGAGCCGAACATCACATTACCCCACACAGTATGAGCCAAACTCACATTACCCCACACAGTATGAGCCAAACTCACATTACCCCACACAGTATGAGACAAATTCACATTACGCCACACAGTATGAGCCGAACATCACATTACCCCACACAGTATGAGCCGAACATCACACTACCCCACACAGTATGAGCCGAACATCACATTACGCCATGCAGCATGAGCCGAGCATCACATTACCCCACACAGTATGAGCCGAACATCACATTACCCCACACAGTATGAGCCGAACATCACACTACCCCACACAGTATGAGCCGAACTCACATTACCCCACACAGTATGAGACAAATTCACATTACGCCACACAGTATGAGCAAACATCACACTACCCCACACAGTATGAGCCGAACATCACATTACCCCACACAGTATGAGCCGAACATCACATTACCCCACACAGTATGAGCTGAACATCACATTACCCCACAAAGTATGAGCCGAACATCACATTACGCCACACAGTATGAGCCGAACATCACATTACCCCACACAGTATGAGCTGAACATCACATTACCCCACACAGTATGAGCCGAACATCACATTATCCCACACAGTATGAGCCGAACATCACATTACCACACACAGTATGAGCCGAACATCACATTACGCCCCACAGTATGAGCCTAACATCACATTACGCCACACAGTATGAGCCGAACATCACATTACCCCACACAGTATGAGCCGAACATCACATTACCCCACACAGTATGAGCCTAACATCACATTACCCCACACAGTATGAGCCGAACATCACATTACCCCACACAGTATGAGCCGAACATCACATTACCCCACAGTATGAGACGAACATCACATTACCCCACACAGTATGAGCCGAACATCACATTACCCTACACAGTATGAGCCGAACATCACATTACCCCACACAGTATGAGCCGAACATCACATTACCCCACACAGTATGAGCCGAACATCACATTACCCCACAGTATGAGACGAACATCACATTACCCCACACAGTATGAGCCGAACATCACATTATCCCACACAGTATGAGCCAAACATCACACTACCCCACACAGTATGAGCCGAACATCACATTACGCCATGCAGTATGAGCCGAACATCACATTACCCCACACAGTATGAGCCTAACATCACATTACCCCACACAGTATGAGCCAAACTCACATTACCCCACACAGTATGAGACAAATTCACATTACGCCACACAGTATGAGCCGAACATCACACTACCCCACACAGTATGAGCCGAACATCACATTACCCCACACAGTATGAGCCGAACATCACATTACCCCACACAGTATGAGCCGAACATCACATTACCCCACACAGTATGAGCCGAACATCACATTATCCCACAGTATGATACGAACATCACATTACCCCACACAGTATGAGCCGAACATCACATTACCCCACACAGTATGAGCCGAACATCACATTACCCCACACAGTATGAGCCGAACATCACATTACGGCCCACAGTATGAGCCGAACATCACATTACCCCACACAGTATGAGCCGAACATCACATTACCCCACACAGTATGAGCCTAACATCACATTTCCCCACACAGTATGAGCCAAACTCACATTACCCCACACAGTATGAGACAAATTCACATTACGCCACACAGTATGAGCCGAACATCACATTACCCCACACAGTATGAGCCGAACATCACATTACCCCACACAGTATGAGCCAAACTCACATTACCCCACACAGTATGAGCCAAACTCACATTACCCCACACAGTATGAGCCTAACATCACATTACCCCACACAGTATGAGCCGAACATTACACTACCCCACACAGTATGAGCCTAACATCACATTACGCCATGCAGTATGAGCCGAACATCACATTACCCCACACAGTATGAGCCGAACATCACATTACCCCACACAGTATGAGCCGAACATCACACTACCCCACACAGTATGAGCCGAACTCACATTACCCCACACAGTATGAGACAAATTCACATTACGCCACACAGTATGAGCCGAACATCACACTACCCCACACAGTATGAGCCGAACATCACATTACCCCACACAGTATGAGCCGAACATCACATTACCCCACACAGTATGAGCCGAACATCACATTACCCCACACAGTATGAGCCGAACATCACATTATCCCACAGTATGATACGAACATCACATTACCCCACACAGTATGAGCCGAACATCACATTACCCCACACAGTATGAGCCGAACATCACATTACCCCACACAGTATGAGCCGAACATCACATTACGGCCCACAGTATGAGCCGAACATCACATTACCCCACACAGTATGAGCCGAACATCACATTACCCCACACAGTATGAGCCTAGCATCACATTTCCCCACACAGTATGAGCCAAACTCACATTACCCCACACAGTATGAGACAAATTCACATTACGCCACACAGTATGAGCCGAACATCACATTACCCCACACAGTATGAGCCGAACATCACATTACCCCACACAGTATGAGCCAAACTCACATTACCCCACACAGTATGAGCCAAACTCACATTGCCCCACACAGTATGAGCCTAACATCACATTACCCCACACAGTATGAGCCGAACATCACACTACCCCACACAGTATGAGCCTAACATCACATTACGCCATGCAGTATGAGCCGAACATCACATTACCCCACACAGTATGAGCCGAACATCACATTACCCCACACAGTATGAGCCGAACATCACACTACCCCACACAGTATGAGCCGAACTCACATTACCCCACACAGTATGAGACAAATTCACATTACGCCACACAGTATGAGCCGAACATCACACTACCCCACACAGTATGAGCCGAACATCACATTACCCCACACAGTATGAGCCGAACATCACATTACCCCACACAGTATGAGCTGAACATCACATTACCCCACAAAGTATGAGCCGAACATCACATTACGCCACACAGTATGAGCCGAACATCACATTACCCCACACAGTATGAGCTGAACATCACATTACCCCACACAGTATGAGCCGAACATCACATTATCCCACACAGTATGAGCCGAACATCACATTACCACACACAGTATGAGCCGAACATTAAATTACCCCACACAGTATGAGCCGATCATCACATTACCCCACACAGTATGAGCCGAACATCACATTACCCCACACAGTATGAGCCGAACATCACATTACCCCACACAGTATGAGCCGAACATCACATTATCCCACAGTATGATACGAACATCACATTACCCCACACAGTATGAGCCGAACATCACATTACCCCACACAGTATGAGCCAAACATCACATTACCCCACACAGTATGAGCCGAACATCACATTACGGCCCACAGTATGAGCCGAACATCACATTACCCCACACAGTATGAGCCGAACATCACATTACCCCACACAGTATGAGCCTAGCATCACATTTCCCCACACAGTATGAGCCAAACTCACATTACCCCACACAGTATGAGACAAATTCACATTACGCCACACAGTATGAGCCGAACATCACATTACCCCACACAGTATGAGCCGAACATCACATTACCCCACACAGTATGAGCCAAACTCACATTACCCCACACAGTATGAGCCAAACTCACATTGCCCCACACAGTATGAGCCTAACATCACATTACCCCACACAGTATGAGCCGAACATCACACTACCCCACACAGTATGAGCCTAACATCACATTACGCCATGCAGTATGAGCCGAACATCACATTACCCCACACAGTATGAGCCGAACATCACATTACCCCACACAGTATGAGCCGAACATCACACTACCCCACACAGTATGAGCCGAACTCACATTACCCCACACAGTATGAGACAAATTCACATTACGCCACACAGTATGAGCCGAACATCACACTACCCCACACAGTATGAGCCGAACATCACATTACCCCACACAGTATGAGCCGAACATCACATTACCCCACACAGTATGAGCTGAACATCACATTACCCCACAAAGTATGAGCCGAACATCACATTACGCCACACAGTATGAGCCGTACATCACATTACCCCACACAGTATGAGCTGAACATCACATTACCCCACACAGTATGAGCCGAACATCACATTATTCCACACAGTATGAGCCGAACATCACATTACCACACACAGTATGAGCCGAACATCACATTACGCCCCACAGTATGAGCCTAACATCACATTACGCCACACAGTATGAGCCGAACATCACATTACCCCACACAGTATGAGCCGAACATCACATTGCGCCACACAGTATGAGCCTAACATCACATTACCCCACACAGTATGAGCCAAACTCACATTACCCCACACAGTATGAGACAAATTCACATTACGCCACACAGTATGAGCCGAACATCACATTACACCACACAGTGTGAGCCTAACATCACATTACCCCAAACAGTAAGAGCCGAACATCACATTACGCCACACAGTATGAGCCTAACATCACATTACCCCACACAGCATGAGCCAAACTCACATTACCCCACACAGTATGAGACAAATTCACATTACGCCACACAGTATGAGCCAAACATCACATTACCCCACACAGTATGAGCCGAACATCACATTACCCCACACAGTATGAGCCGAACATCACACTACCCCACACAGTATGAGCCGAACATCACATTACGCCATTCAGTATGAGCCGAACATCACATTACCCCACACAATATGAGCCGAATATCACATTACCCCACACAGTATGAGCCGAACATCACACTACACCACACAGTATGAGCCGAACATCACATTACCCCGCACAGTATGAGCCGAACATTAAATTACCCCACACAGTATGAGCCAAACTCACATTACCCCACACAGTATGAGCCAAACTCACATTACCCCACACAGTATGAGCCTAACATCACATTACACCATGCAGTATGAGCCGAACATCACATTACCCCACACAGTATGAGCCGAACATCACATTACCCCACACAGTATGAGCCGAACATCACATTACCCCACACAGTATGAGCCGAACATCACATTACCCCACACAGTATGAGCCGAACATCACATTATTCCACACAGTATGAGCCGAACATCACATTACCCCACACAGTATGAGCCGAACATCACATTACGCCATGCAGTATGAGCCGAACATCACATTACCCCACACAGTATGAGACAAATTCACATTACGCCACACAGTATGAGCCGAACATCACACTACCCCACACAGTATGAGACAAATTCACATTACGCCACACAGTATGAGCCAAATGTAACCCTGATTAAGGGTTTATACAACACTTATACTAAGGTAGTTCAAATATCTTAATAAAAATTAAGTATAAGCATATTGAAGTTAACTAATGTTTATATATGCATTTTCTGAGGTAAATAATATAGGCCCTCATTCCGAGTTGTTCGCTCGCAAGGCGATTATAGCAGAGTTACACACGCTAAGCCGCCGCCTACTGGGAGTGAATCTAAACATCTTAAATGTGCGACCGATGTATTCGCAATATTGCGATCAAAACCGAGTTAGCAGTTTCTGAGTAACTCCAGACTTACTCTGCCTGTGCGATCAATTCAGTGCTTTTCGGTCCCGGCTGACGTCATAAACACACCCAGCGTTCGCCCAAGCACTCCCACCGTTTCTCCAGACACGCCTGCGTTTTTTCCGGAAACGGTAGCGTTTCCTGCCACACGCCCCTAAAACGCCGTACATCCGCCCAGTAACACCCATTTCCTGTCAATCACAATGCGTTCTCCGGAGCGACGAAAAAGCCGTGAGTAAAATTACTTTCTTCTTAGTAAAGTTACTTGACGCATGCGCAGTGCGAACATTACGCATGCGCACTAAGAGAATTCTCACTGCGATGCGATGAAAAATACCGAGCGAACAACTCGGAATGAGGGCCATAGTTCACATATATGTAATTGTATGTACATTGATGTAAATGTAGTGGTAAATACAATTAAAGCTGATTTTATGGTTTCACAGTTCATCTAAACGGTTAATGTCCTTGTGCTCCTAACTGTCAATCACCTAGTGGGGTGATTGCCAGTGGGCGGGGCATCACCTTAGAGTGGGTCATGTGACTACTAGAGAGGGGTGGATAGGTGCTGTCAGTGTAGCTGACAAGGAGACTGCAGATCCTCTGGTGAGAGCACACACCTCATTGCTGCTCCGGCCATCGCCCACATTAGAGCTGAGTGGTATACATTGCGGCGGCCGGAGGGGGCTTAGTGTGTGAAGCCAGAGCAGAGCTTCCTGGCTGTAAAGGTGGCGTCAACGGCACTGAGGCTCAGCACTGTTCACAGAACCCGGCATCAGTGCTAGTCAAATCAACCAGCAGTATTAGAAGGGCGCATCTGTGACAGGGAGGCGGAGAGGGTTCCTTCCTGTACCCCGAGTTATGGCAGCTCTACCTACTACAGACACAGACTCTGACAGTCACAACACAGAAGCCGCAGAGGCTCCATTCTGTGTGGCTGTAAGTGTAAGGGAGAAGTGGGGGGAGTGTCAGCAGGAGGCGGAGACTGAGCAGCAGTGAGGCATTTGTAAGTGTAAGGGAGAAGTTGGGGGAGTGTCGGCAGGAGGCGGAGACTGAGCAGCAGTGAGGCATTTGTAAGTGTAAGGGAGAAGTGGGGGGAGTGTCGGCAGGAGGCGGAGACTGAGCAGCAGTGAGGCATTTGTAAGTGTAAGGGAGAAGTGGGGGGGGTGTCGGCAGGAGGCGGAGACTGAGCAGCAGTGAGGCATTTGTAAGTGTAAGGGAGAAGTGGGGGGAGTGTCAGCAGGAGGCGGAGACTGAGCAGCAGTGAGGCATTTGTAAGTGTAATACTATACTCACCCCAGCTACACCGAGGCAAAGTGACAGCCCCTGCACTGCAGCTAATGTTGCACGCACTTGTAACTTCAAAGGAGTAAATATCTTAGACTAATACTTTGTAGCTATTATAGCAGCTAAGTGACAGTTAATCCAAGAAGATAAAGTACAGTATAGCTGCATAAAATATAACTGATCTCATCTACGGAGGTTCATAAACATTGTAGAGGTAGCTACATTACTCAGCTCACATAATAAGCAGCACCATCTGCGACATTGCTACCTATTGCGTTAACTCCATAACAGTTGCAGAGGGAAGAGTAGCTAACAGAACTACACACAAGTTAGTAGAAGAGTGGCAGGACCGTAGAGTGGCTGCATGTGTGACTCCATATAGTAAATGAGAGGCTCGTAACTAAGATCTAATGGAGGCAGATGAAGAGAAATATGCTGTCCTTTTGGATTTTAAACAAATGTAGCTACTAATATATAAAGCAAAGTTAAAAACTGGAAAGGAAATTTTTATTTGATGGTTACAGTTGAGTTTTATGGAGGAGTGCATGAAATATAAAAGGACTGAACTCTTTCCTGAAGGAGATTAAACGCAGCCATATTGAGTAGGTGAATTGTAATTTTCTGCGTGAATCAAAAACATTTCTACATTCAACTAAAGAGTTTGTTAAACAGAGAAATATAACTTCAAACTCAGTTTAGGCTTACAAGGAGAAGCGACAACATACAGTACAGCACATATAGTGCTGACTAATCCTTCACAGTGGAACTAGTGAAATACTTAAAGATATCTCACAGTTAACGAAACTTAAGATCCTCCTTAAAGGGCCCCAACGTAAGTGCACCGAAGTTACTGCAGTACACAGTGAGACAAATTTGAACCCGGGTTTATAGTTATGATTTTTGGTTTTGTTTTGTTATTTGTATTTAATAGGGCATATCTATGTGTTCTACAACTACATACGGTGCAACTATTAGATAAATGTTAATGTTGGCAATGTTATTATACCTATGTGCTTACATTAAAACCTATGTACTTGTCTGTTGCAAAACATTCTAGTGTAATATTCTTTGTGAAAGCAGATAAAGAATACAGGTATTCTTATACAGCAACAATTTCAGGTGTAAATGTCATGTTATTGTTTAAAATAGTACAATTGTAATCTCACATGCCTATACATAGGACACAGATTGCCTACCTATCAGGCTTACCAAAGCAAGCCAAATAGAATATAGCTTGGGTGGAGGCACATATGTATTAAGTACCCCTGGGTGGTGAGAGAGGGGTTACACTAACATCACATTACCCACACAGTATGAGCCGAACATCACACTACCCCACACAGTATGAGCCGAACATCACATTACCCCACACAGTATGAGCCGAACATCACATTACCCCACACAGTATGAGCCGAACATCACATTACGCCACACAGTATGAGCCGAACATCACATTACCCACACAGTATGAGCCGAACATCACACTACCCCACACAGTATGAGCCAAACTCACATTACCCCACACAGTATGAGACAAATTCACATTACGCCACACAGTATGAGCCGAACATCACATTACACCACACAGTGTGAGCCTAACATCACATTACCCCAAACAGTAAGAGCCGAACATCACATTACGCCACACAGTATGAGCCTAACATCACATTACCCCACACAGCATGAGCCAAACTCACATTACCCCACACAGTATGAGACAAATTCACATTACGCCACACAGTATGAGCCAAACATCACATTACCCCACACAGTATGAGCCGAACATCACATTACCCCACACAGTATGAGCCGAACATCACACTACCCCACACAGTATGAGCCGAACATCACATTACGCCATTCAGTATGAGCCGAACATCACATTACCCCACACAATATGAGCCGAACATCACATTACCCCACACAGTATGAGCCGAACATCACACTACACCACACAGTATGAGCCGAACATCACATTACCCCGCACAGTATGAGCCGAACATTAAATTACCCCACACAGTATGAGCCAAACTCACATTACCCCACACAGTATGAGCCAAACTCACATTACCCCACACAGTATGAGCCTAACATCACATTACACCATGCAGTATGAGCCGAACATCACATTACCCCACACAGTATGAGCCGAACATCACATTACCCCACACAGTATGAGCCGAACATCACATTACCCCACACAGTATGAGCCGAACATCACATTACCCCACACAGTATGAGCCGAACATCACATTATTCCACACAGTATGAGCCGAACATCACATTACCCCACACAGTATGAGCCGAACATCACATTACGCCATGCAGTATGAGCCGAACATCACATTACCCCACACAGTATGAGACAAATTCACATTACGCCACACAGTATGAGCCGAACATCACACTACCCCACACAGTATGAGACAAATTCACATTACGCCACACAGTATGAGCCAAATGTAACCCTGATTAAGAGTTTATACAACACTTATACTAAGGTAGTTCAAATATCTTAATAAAAATTAAGTATAAGCATATTGAAGTTAACTAATGTTTATATATGCATTTTCTGAGGTAAATAATATAGTTCACATATATGTAATTGTATGTACATTGATGTAAATGTAGTGGTAAATACAATTAAAGCTGATTTTATGGTTTCACAGTTCATCTAAACGGTTAATGTCCTTGTGCTCCTAACTGTCAATCACCTAGTGGGGTGATTGCCAGTGGGCGGGGCATCACCTTAGAGTGGGTCATGTGACTACTAGAGAGGGGTGGATAGGTGCTGTCAGTGTAGCTGACAAGGAGACTGCAGATCCTCTGGTGAGAGCACACACCTCATTGCTGCTCCGGCCATCGCCCACATTAGAGCTGAGTGGTATACATTGCGGCGGCCGGAGGGGGCTTAGTGTGTGAAGCCAGAGCAGAGCTTCCTGGCTGTAAAGGTGGCGTCAACGGCACTGAGGCTCAGCACTGTTCACAGAACCCGGCATCAGTGCTAGTCAAATCAACCAGCAGTATTAGAAGGGCGCATCTGTGACAGGGAGGCGGAGAGGGTTCCTTCCTGTACCCCGAGTTATGGCAGCTCTACCTACTACAGACACAGACTCTGACAGTCACAACACAGAAGCCGCAGAGGCTCCATTCTGTGTGGCTGTAAGTGTAAGGGAGAAGTGGGGGGAGTGTCGGCAGGAGGCGGAGACTGAGCAGCAGTGAGGCATTTGTAAGTGTAAGGGAGAAGTTGGGGGAGTGTCGGCAGGAGGCGGAGACTGAGCAGCAGTGAGGCATTTGTAAGTGTAAGGGAGAAGTGGGGGGAGTGTCGGCAGGAGGCGGAGACTGAGCAGCAGTGAGGCATTTGTAAGTGTAAGGGAGAAGTGGGGGGGGTGTCGGCAGGAGGCGGAGACTGAGCAGCAGTGAGGCATTTGTAAGTGTAAGGGAGAAGTGGGGGGA
The DNA here is from genome assembly GCF_028390025.1 of Pseudophryne corroboree. Classification (NCBI taxonomy): domain Eukaryota; kingdom Metazoa; phylum Chordata; class Amphibia; order Anura; family Myobatrachidae; genus Pseudophryne; species Pseudophryne corroboree. Next base: position 37,466,151 of record NC_086444.1, on the reverse strand, counting down.
GTGTCAGCAGGAGGCGGAGACTGAGCAGCAGTGAGGCATTTGTAAGTGTAATACTATACTCACCCCAGCTACACCGAGGCAAAGTGACAGCCCCTGCACTGCAGCTAATGTTGCACGCACTTGTAACTTCAAAGGAGTAAATATCTTAGACTAATACTTTGTAGCTATTATAGCAGCTAAGTGACAGTTAATCCAAGAAGATAAAGTACAGTATAGCTGCATAAAATATAACTGATCTCATCTACGGAGGTTCATAAACATTGTAGAGGTAGCTACATTACTCAGCTCACATAATAAGCAGCACCATCTGCGACATTGCTACCTATTGCGTTAACTCCATAACAGTTGCAGAGGGAAGAGTAGCTAACAGAACTACACACAAGTTAGTAGAAGAGTGGCAGGACCGTAGAGTGGCAGCATGTGTGACTCCATATAGTAAATGAGAGGCTCGTAACTAAGATCTAATGGAGGCAGATGAAGAGAAATATGCTGTCCTTTTGGATTTTAAACAAATGTAGCTACTAATATATAAAGCAAAGTTAAAAACTGGAAAGGAAATTTTTATTTGATGGTTACAGTTGAGTTTTATGGAGGAGTGCATGAAATATAAAAGGACTGAACTCTTTCCTGAAGGAGATTAAACGCAGCCATATTGAGTAGGTGAATTGTAATTTTCTGCGTGAATCAAAAACATTTCTACATTCAACTAAAGAGTTTGTTAAACAGAGAAATATAACTTCAAACTCAGTTTAGGCTTACAAGGAGAAGCGACAACATACAGTACAGCACATATAGTGCTGACTAATCCTTCACAGTGGAACTAGTGAAATACTTAAAGATATCTCACAGTTAACGAAACTTAAGATCCTCCTTAAAGGGCCCCAACGTAAGTGCACCGAAGTTACTGCAGTACACAGTGAGACAAATTTGAACCCGGGTTTATAGTTATGATTTTTGGTTTTGTTTTGTTATTTGTATTTAATAGGGCATATCTATGTGTTCTACAACTACATACGGTGCAACTATTAGATAAATGTTAATGTTGGCAATGTTATTATACCTATGTGCTTACATTAAAACCTATGTACTTGTCTGTTGCAAAACATTCTAGTGTAATATTCTTTGTGAAAGCAGATAAAGAATACAGGTATTCTTATACAGCAACAATTTCAGGTGTAAATGTCATGTTATTGTTTAAAATAGTACAATTGTAATCTCACATGCCTATACATAGGACACAGATTGCCTACCTATCAGGCTTACCCAAGCAAGCCAAATAGAATATAGCTTGGGTGGAGGCACATATGTATTAAGTACCCCTGGGTGGTGAGAGAGGGGTTACACTAACATCACATTACCCACACAGTATGAGCCGAACATCACACTACCCCACACAGTATGAGCCGAACATCACATTACCCCACACAGTATGAGCCGAACATCACATTACCCCACACAGTATGAGCCGAACATCACATTACGCCACACAGTATGAGCCGAACATCACATTACCCACACAGTATGAGCCGAACATCACACTACCCCACACAGTATGAGCCGAACATCACATTACCCCACACAGTATGAGCCGAACATCACATTACCCCACACAGTATGAGCCGAACATCACATTACGCCACACAGTATGAGCCGAACATCACATTACCCCACACAGTATGAGCCGAACATCACATTACCCCACACAGTATGAGCCGAACATCACATTACCCCACACAGTATGAGCCGAACATCACATTACGCCACACAGTATGAGCCGAACATCACATTACCCCACACAGTATGAGCCGAACATCACATTACGCCACACAGTATGAGCCGAACATCACATTACCCCACACAGTATGAGCCGAACATCACATTACCCCACACAGTATGAGCCGAACATCACATTACCCCACACAGTATGAGCCGAACATCACATTACCCCACACAGTATGAGCCGAACATCACATTACCCCACACAGTATGAGCCGAACATCACATTACCCCACACAGTATGAGCCGAACATCACATTACCCCACACAGTATGAGCCGAACATCACACTACCCCACACAGTATTAGCCGAACATCACATTACCCCACACAGTATGAGACAAATTCACATTACGCCACACAGTATGAGCCGAACATCACATTACCCCACACAGTATGAGACAAATTCACATTACGCCACACAGTATGTGCCAAACTCACATTACCCCACACAGTATGAGACAAATTCACATTACGCCACACAGTATGAGCCGAACATCACATTACCCCACACAGTATGAGACAAATATGAGCAATGTCACATCACGAGGCAGAGCCGGATGGATGTATTAACGTTAATGCACCCAGGTGCCAGTAAAGTAATTAATATACTCCGGGCAGCGGGCGCAGCTTGGGTGGCACAGGAATGAGCTGGAGCGCCTCGTGAACAGTGTGCTGCAGGCGTGATGTGTTGGAGGTGCCTGTGCGTACCATGCACCCCCCCGTGTGCATGCCTAAGGATAGTACACAACCCCATGATGGTGATACAACCCCCACCCAATATTATTTACAAGCCCACTCCCCTTAAGATAACACTAATACAAAACCCCTAGATAATATTAATATATACCCCAACCCCATCTACAGTAGAAAAAAACAAAAACATCCCCCCACAGATACTTACTTCTCATTGTGGGAGGTTGCAGACTCTGTATATTCCCTGCTTCACGGACCTGGCTGGGGAGGAATCACATCTTCCAGACAGCCCCACTAGAGCATGAAGGGGGCGTGGTCTTCAGCGTGAGGGGGCGGGGCCTCAGGAGGGGAGGAAGCAGGGACATATTGCTGCAGTAGATTGGTGGCAGGTCCCGGGGGGAGGGAGCAGCCATGCAGATAGGGAAGGGGGGAGCAGGCATCGGGCACTGCTGCTGCTGATGGCTGTGCTGCAGGAGACATGTCAGACTGTGTGACATGTCTGCATTCTCGGCCAGACAGCAGCTGAAAGGGCAGCGGCCGCAGCTTACAGCATCCATGAAGCTTCACCTGCACAGTAAGTTAAGGGGGAAGGGAGGGGGGGATATGATCCACCACTGGCCAATCGCATCTGCATGCGAGAGCGAGGGGCGTGCTTTCATATGAGCTGAAAGCACGCCCCTTCCAAAGCGGGTTCTGTTAGGTGCCGCTTCTGCTGCTTTTTTTAACAGGCTTTCCTTGCCCAACCCTTGGCCCCGCCCCCGCTTCCATTCCCTTAACACTGACAGTGGGCGGTGCCTCCATAACACATTTAAAACAGTTTTTTTACAGGGGGAAAAATATTTAAATAATTTCAAGGCAAAGTCAGATACTTATGGCACAGAATTTGTGTCATAAGTATCTTCTTAGTAGTATTATTTGAATTATTAATGACAGGGGAGGCACTGCCTCCCCTGCCTCCCCTGATTGGACGTACCTGATACCTACATACTATACATGCACACGTACTTACACACAGTATACATGTAAAAGAATTGATGTTATAATAGTGCGCTGTTGACAGACAGTATTTTTGCAGCAGAAAAACACACAAAGAGTAATCACCCAATACTCCAAGAAAACAGACAAAAAAGAAAGAAGTGTGTTCAATATCCGCGCACAACTGTTTGAAACATGTATACCCTTCACCTTAATACAAACAGAGTCACAAATAAATGCAGTATACTGAGCTTTAAATGTCCGACTCCTTTTGCCAAGTTGTTCAAAAAGGTGAGTTTTGGAAATTCATTCAATTCCAAGTAATAGCGGTTCTGTAAAAATGTGTTCCAAACCAGTGCTTGATAACAGCGGAATGGGAAACACAAGAAATAAAAACAATAATAGTGCAATAGTAAAAACAAAGCTGATGTTTTAATAACAAGTTGCACTTACAGAAAAATAGAATTAAAATCACATGTAAAGGACCCAGTGGCACACAGGAACACAGCACAGCAGCTCACGGACATCCAAAGATGGTCTCCAAAGGGTAACGACGGCCTCAAGACCGGAATTTGAAGTCGTCAGTCCTCGAGATAGCATGCAGCGTCCTCGGGTGTCCACAAGAGTAGATAATCCACAGCCACACTTAACGCGTTTCGGATCACATAGGATCCTTCATCAGAAGTAGAGATGAGCGCCGGAAATTTTTCGGGTTTTGTGTTTTGGTTTTGGGTTCGGTTCCGCGGCCGTGTTTTGGGTTCGACCGCGTTTTGGCAAAACCTCACCGAATTTTTTTTGTCGGATTCGGGTGTGTTTTGGATTCGGGTGTTTTTTTCAAAAAACCCTAAAAAACAGCATAAATCATAGAATTTGGGGGTCATTTTGATCCCAAAGTATTATTAACCTCAAAAACCATAATTTACACTCATTTTCAGTCTATTCTGAATACCTCACACCTCACAATATTATTTTTAGTCCTAAAATTTGCACCGAGGTCGCTGTGTGAGTAAGATAAGCGACCCTAGTGGCCGACACAAACACCGGGCCCATCTAGGAGTGGCACTGCAGTGTCACGCAGGATGGCCCTTCCAAAAAACCCTCCCCAAACAGCACATGACGCAAAGAAAAAAAGAGGCGCAATGAGGTAGCTGACTGTGTGAGTAAGATAAGCGACCCTAGTGGCCGACACAAACACCGGGCCCATCTAGGAGTGGCACTGCAGTGTCATGCAGGATGGCCCTTCCAAAAAACCCTCCCCAAACAGCACATGACGCAAAGAAAAAAAGAGGCGCAATGAGGTAGCTGACTGTGTGAGTAAGATAAGCGACCCTAGTGGCCGACACAAACACCGGGCCCATCTAGGAGTGGCACTGCAGTGTCACGCAGCATGGCCCTTCCAAAAAACCCTACCCAAAAAGCACATGACGCAAAGAAAAAAAGAGGCGCAATGAGGTAGTTGACTGTGTGAGTAAGATAAGCGACCCTAGTGGCCGACACAAACACCGGGCCCATCTAGGAGTGGCACTGCAGTGTCACGCAGGATGGCCCTTCCAAAAAACCCTCCCCAAACAGCACATGATGCAAAGAAAAAAAGAGGCGCAATGAGGTAGCTGACTGTGTGAGTAAGATAAGCGACCCTAGTGGCCGACACAAACACCGGGCCCATCTAGGAGTGGCACTGCAGTGTCACGCAGGATGGCCCTTCCAAAAAACCCACCCCAAACAGCACATGACGCAAAGAAAAAAAGAGGCGCAATGAGGTAGCTGACTGTGTGAGTAAGATAAGCGACCCTAGTGGCCGACACAAACACCGGGCCCATCTAGGAGTGGCACTGCAGTGTCACGCAGGATGGCCCTTCCAAAAAACCCTCCCCAAACAGCACATGACGCAAAGAAAAAAAGAGGCGCAATGAGGTAGCTGACTGTGTGAGTAAGATAAGCGACCCTAGTGGCCGACACAAACATCGGGCCCATCTAGGAGTGTCACTGCAGTGTCACGCAGGATGGCCCTTCCAAAAAACCCTCCCCAAACAGCACATGACGCAAAGAAAAATAAAAGAAAAAAGAGGTGCAAGATGGAATTGTCCTTGGGCCCTCCCACCCACCCTTATGTTGTATAAACAGGACATGCACACTTTAACCAACCCATCATTTCAGTGACAGGGTCTGCCACACGACTGTGACTGATATGACGGGTTGGTTTGGACCCCCCCCAAAAAAGAAGCAATTAATCTCTCCTTGCACAAACTGGCTCTACAGAGGCAAGATGTCCACCTCATCATCATCCTCCGATATATCACCGTGTACATCCCCCTCCTCACAGATTATCAATTCGTCCCCACTGGAATCCACCATCTCAGCTCCCTGTGTACTTTGTGGAGGCAATTGCTGCTGGTCAATGTCTCCGCGGAGGAATTGATTATAATTCATTTTAATGAACATCATCTACTCCACATTTTCTGGATGTAACCTCGTACGCCGATTGCTGACAAGGTGAGCGGCGGCACTAAACACTCTTTCGGAGTACACACTTGTGGGAGGGCAACTTAGGTAGAATAAAGCCAGTTTGTGCAAGGGCCTCCAAATTGCCTCTTTTTCCTGCCAGTATAAGTACGGACTGTGTGACGTGCCTACTTGGATGCGGTCACTCATATAATCCTCCACCATTCTTTCAATGTTGAGAGAATCATATGCAGTGACAGTAGACGACATGTCCGTAATCGTTGTCAGGTCCTTCAGTCCGGACCAGATGTCAGCATCAGCAGTCGCTCCAGACTGCCCTGCATCACCGCCAGCGGGTGGGCTCGGAATTCTGAGCCTTTTCCTCGCACCCCCAGTTGCGGGAGAATGTGAAGGAGGAGATGTTGACAGGTCGCGTTTCGCTTGACTTGACAATTTTCTCACCAGCAGGTCTTTCAACCCCAGCAGACTTGTGTCTGCCGGAAAGAGAGATCCAAGGTAGGCTTTGAATCTAGGATCGAGCACGGTGGCCAAAATGTAGTGCTCTGATTTCAACAGATTGACCACCCGTGAATCCTTGTTAAGCGAATTAAGGGCTCCATCCACAAGTCCCACATGCCTAGCGGAATCGCTCCGTGTTAGCTCCTCCTTCAATGTCTCCAACTTCTTCTGCAAAAGCCTGATGAGGGGAATGACCTGACTCAGGCTGGCAGTGTCTGAGCTGACTTCACGTGTGGCAAGTTCAAAGGGCATCAGAACCTTGCACAACGTTGAAATCATTCTCCACTGCGCTTGAGACAGGTGCCTTCCACCTCCTATATCGTGCTCAATTGTATAGGCTTGAATGGCCTTTTGCTGCTCCTCCAACCTCTGAAGCATATAGAGGGTTGAATTCCACCTCGTTACCACTTCTTGCTTCAGATGATGGCAGGGCAGGTTCAGTAGTTTTTGGTGGTGCTCCAGTCTTCTGTACGTGGTGCCTGTACGCCGAAAGTGTCCCGCAATTCTTCTGGCCACCGACAGCATCTCTTGCACGCCCCTGTCGTTTTTTAAAAAATTCTGCACCACCAAATTCAAGGTATGTGCAAAACATGGGACGTGCTGGAATTTGCCCATATTTAATGCACACACAATATTGCTGGCGTTGTCCGATGCCACAAATCCACAGGAGAGTCCAATTGGGGTAAGCCATTCCGCGATGATCTTCCTCAGTTGCCGTAAGAGGTTTTCAGCTGTGTGCGTATTCTGGAAAGCGGTGATACAAAGCGTAGCCTGCCTAGGAAAGAGTTGGCGTTTGCGAGATGCTGCTACTGGTGCCGCCGCTGCTGTTCTTGCGGCGGGAGTCCATACATCTACCCAGTGGGCTGTCACAGTCATATAGTCCTGACCCTGCCCTGCTCCACTTGTCCACATGTCCGTGGTTAAGTGGACATTGGGTACAACTGCATTTTTTAGGACACTGGTGAGTCTTTTTCTGACGTCCGTGTACATTCTCGGTATCGCCTGCCTAGAGAAGTGGAACCTAGATGGTATTTGGTAACGGGGGCACACTGCCTCAATAAATTGTCTAGTTCCCTGTGAACTAACGGCGGATACCGGACGCACGTCTAACACCAACATAGTTGTCAAGGCCTCAGTTATCCGCTTTGCAGCAGGATGACTGCTGTGATATTTCATCTTCCTCGCAAAGGACTGTTGAACAGTCAATTGCTTACTGGAAGTAGTACAAGTGGGCTTACGACTTCCCCTCTGGGATGACCATCGACTCCCAGCAGCAACAACAGCAGCGCCAGCAGCAGTAGGCGTTACACGCAAGGATGCATCGGAGGAATCCCAGGCAGGAGAGGACTCGTCAGAATTGCCAGTGACATGGCCTGCAGGACTATTGGCATTCCTGGGGAAGGAGGAAATTGACACTGAGGGAGTTGGTGGGGTGGTTTGCGTGAGCTTGGTTACAAGAGGAAGGGATTTACTGGTCAGTGGACTGCTTCCGCTGTCGCCCAAAGTTTTTGAACTTGTCACTGACTTATTATGAATGCGCTGCAGGTGACGTATAAGGGAGGATGTTCCGAGGTGGTTAACGTCCTTACCCCTACTTATTACAGCTTGACAAAGGCAACACACGGCTTGACACCTGTTGTCCGCATTTCTGTTGAAATACTTCCACACCGAAGAGCTGATTTTTTTGGTATTTTCACCAGGCATGTCAGTGGCCATATTCCTCCCACGGACAACAGGTGTCTCCCCGGGTGCCTGACTTAAACAAACCACCTCACCATCAGAATCCTCCTGGTCAATTTCCTCCCCAGCGCCAGCAACACCCATATCCTCCTCATCCTGGTGTACTTCAACACTGACATCTTCAATCTGACTATCAGGAACTGGACTGCGGGTGCTCCTTCCAGCACTTGCAGGGGGCGTGCAAATGGTGGAAGGCGCATGCTCTTCACGTCCAGTGTTGGGAAGGTCAGGCATCGCAACCGACACAATTGGACTCTCCTTGTGGATTTGGGATTTCGAAGAATGCACAGTTCTTTGCGGTGCTTTTGCCAGCTTGAGTCTTTTCAGTTTTCTAGCGAGAGGCTGAGTGCTTCCATCCTCATGTGAAGCTGAACCACTAGCCATGAACATAGGCCAGGGCCTCAGCCGTTCCTTGCCACTCCGTGTGGTAAATGGCATATTGGCAAGTTTACGCTTCTCCTCCGACAATTTTATTTTAGGTTTTGGAGTCCTTTTTTTATTGATATTTGGTGTTTTGGATTTGACATGCTCTGTACTATGACATTGGGCATCGGCCTTGGCTGATGACGTTGCTGGCATTTCATCGTCTCGGCCATGACTAGTGGCAGCAGCTTCAGCACGAGGTGGAAGTGGATCTTGATCTTTCCCTAATTTTGGAACCTCAACATTTTTGTTCTCCATATTTTAATAGGCACAACTAAAAGGCACCTCAGGTAAACAATGGAGATGGATGGATACTAGTATACAATTATGGATGGACTGCCGAGTGCCGACACAGAGGTAGCTACAGCCGTGGACTATTGTACTGTACTGTGTCTGCTGCTAATATAGACTGGATGATAATGAGATGTAGTATGTATGTATAAAGAAGAAAGAAAAAAAAACCACGGGTAGGTGGTATACAATTATGGATGGACTGCCGAGTGCCGACACAGAGGTAGCTACAGCCGTGGACTACCGTACTGTGTCTGCTGCTAATATAGACTGGTTGATAATGAGATGTAGTATGTATAAAGAAGAAAGGGAAAAAAAACCACGGGTAGGTGGTATACAATTATGGACGGACTGCCGAGTGCCGACACAGAGGTAGCTACAGCCGTGGACTACCGTACTGTACTGTGTCTGCTGCTAATATAGACTGGATGATAATGAGATGTAGTATGTATAAAGAAGAAAGAATAAAAAAACCACGGGTAGGTGGTATACAATTATGGACGGACTGCCGAGTGCCGACACAGAGGTAGCTACAGCCGTGGACTATTGTACTGTACTGTGTCTGCTGCTAATATAGACTGGATGATAATGAGATGTAGTATGTATAAAGAAGAAAGAAAAAAAAACCACGGGTAGGTGGTATACAATTATGGATGGACTGCCGAGTGCCGACACAGAGGTAGCTACAGCCGTGGACTACCGTACTGTACTGTGTCTGCTGCTAATATAGACTGGATGATAATGAGATGTAGTATGTATAAAGAAGAAAGAAAAAAAAAACCACGGGTAGGTGGTATACAATTATGGACGGACTGCCGAGTGCCGACACAGAGGTAGCTACAGCCGTGGACTACCGTACTGTACTGTGTCTGCTGCTAATATAGACTGGATGATAATGAGATGTAGTATGTATAAAGAAGAAAGAAAAAAAAAACCACGGGTAGGTGGTATACAATTATGGACGGACTGCCGAGTGCCGACACAGAGGTAGCTACAGCCGTGGACTACCGTACTGTACTGTGTCTGCTGCTAATATAGACTGGATGATAATGAGATGTAGTATGTATAAAGAAGAAAGAAAAAAAAACCACGGGTAGGTGGTATACAATTATGGACGGACTGCCGAGTGCCGACACAGAGGTAGCTACAGCCGTGGACTACCGTACTGTGTCTGCTGCTAATATAGACTGGTTGATAATGAGATGTAGTATGTATAAAGAAGAAAGAAAAAAAAAACCACGGGTAGGTGGTATACAATTATGGACGGACTGCCGAGTGCCGACACAGAGGTAGCTACAGCCGTGGACTACCATACTGTACTGTGTCTGCTGCTAATATAGACTGGATGATAATGAGATGTAGTATGTATAAAGAAGAAAGAAAAAAAAAACCACGGGTAGGTGGTATACAATTATGGATGGACTGCCGAGTGCCGACACAGAGGTAGCTACAGCCGTGAACTACCGTACTGTGTCTGCTGCGACTGGATGATAAATAATGATATAAAAAATATATATATATCACTACTGCAGCCGGACAGGTATATATTATATAATGACGGACCTGCTGGACACTGTCTGTCAGCAGAATGAGTTTTTTATTTTATAGAATAAAAAAACACCACACAAGTCACACGACGTGTGTTTAACTTTTACAGGCAGACATTCACAATACAATATAGTATACTATATACTGGTGGTCAGGTCACTGGTCAGTCACACTGGCAGTGGCACTCCTGCAGAAAAAAAGTGTGCACTGTTTAATTTTTTAATATGTACTCCTGGCTCCTGCTATAACCTAACTGCTCCCCAGTCTCCCCCACAATTAAGCTGTGTGAGCACAGTCAGATATTATACATAGATGATGCAGCAGCACACTGGGCTGAGCACAGATATGCTATGTGACTGAGTCACTGTGTATCGTTTTTTCAGGCAGAGAACGGATTATATTAAATAATATAAAACTGTACTGGTGGTCACTGGTCAGTCACTAGTATAACTAACTAATACTATCAGCAAAATTCTGCACTCTCTGTCTGAGTACTCCTCCTAAGCTCCAGTAAATGAAGTGTCACTGTCTCACTCTGTCACTAGTATAACTAACTAATACTATCAGCAAAATTCTGCACTCTCTGTCTGAGTACTCCTCCTAAGCTCCAGTAAATGAAGTGTCACTGTCTCACTCTCACTCTCCTATCTATTTCTTCTCTAAACGGAGAGGACGCCAGCCACGTCCTCTCACTATCAATCTCAATGCACGTGTAAAATGGCGGCGACGCGCGGCTCCTTATATAGAATCCGAGTCTCGCGATAGAATCCGAGCCTCGCGAGAATCCGACAGCGTCATGATGACGTTCGGGCGCGCTCGGGTTAACCGAGCAAGGCGGGAAGATCCGAGTCGCTCGGATCCGTGTAAAAAAAGCTGAAGTTCGGGCGGGTTCGGATTCCGAGGAACCGAACCCGCTCATCTCTAATCAGAAGTGTGGTGAAAGTCCAGAAACAGTCCTTTTAAAGACCTCCTAACTACATAATCTAAAACACATGTGCAAATCAATCACAACTACTTCCTTCCGGCGGATATTACATCGACCGGAAGCTTATACGTGCGTTCCAGCGTGGATTTGCATGATAAAATTACTATAAATGAGGGAAAACACCTTCATCCTTATATTTACAGCTGACATTAATATAAGACAGCTAATCGACGCTGGTACGCTATAAACAACCAATCCAAATTGATGAAAAAACGGAGAGATACTAAAAAAGAATTTCTAAAGGTCTGGGCGGATGTGACGCAAACCGGAAATCCAGTGTGCGTTCCAGCGCCGGTCTGCGTGTCATCGACCTTTTCCTTAACAATCATTATAACTCTCCTTGATTTTAAGAAAATAGCTTGCTTGGGCGATCATGCGCATTCCGGCGCTGGCTCACGCTTCACAATTACATTCAATCAGTTGCAAAGTAATCTGAAAGGCAATAAAAAAGAGATGTATAAATATTTCATCACCTTTAATTCATAACATAAATAGCTATTACTTGGAATTGAATGAATTTCCAAAACTCACCTTTTTGAACAACTTGGCAAAAGGAGTCGGACATTTAAAGCTCAGTATACTGCATTTATTTGTGACTCTGTTTGTATTAAGGTGAAGGGTATACATGTTTCAAACAGTTGTGCGTGGATATTGAACACACAGTATACATGCACACATACATACATACACACATACATACATCATACACACATACATAGTATACACATACAGTACATACACAGTATACATGCACACTGCATACATACATGCATACATACATACATATTATAGATACACACAGTATATACCCCCCCCCCCCCCCTCATCCACCCACCATTAACAGGAAGCACTGCTGCAGTGATCTGGACACAGCATGCCATCTACATCCGATCACATGGCTAGTATAATGTATTATAGCTTACTGGCCCCTCCTCTACCTGGCTGCTGAAGAATCATTGGGAGACTGAGCTCTGGAGGCAGTCACTGCTCGCCCTCAGTGCACCTGGCTGAAAGAAGATCCACGTCGTACCGCCTGAGAGGAGCCGCATGCTCTCGCTGCAGCTCCCCCTACAGGCAGCCAACAGCCGGCCGGCCTGTGTCACTGTGAGGACTTTGAGGGAGCTGCTGCCGCCGCGTTACAGGTGCAGCTCCTCTAAATATACAATTATTTTTTTTTAATCGTTCAGCAGCGCCGATGGATCGGTGGCCAGGGCGGGTTTCTATTTACTCGGAAACCGCCCTGCATGTGCGTATGCCGACATAGGAGGGGGTAATTATTTGTATCGGCCCCTACCCTAACACTCTGGAAGGAGTGGCTACGTCTAACAGTCCCGGGGCGGCTGCTAGGGCATGCCTGGGTAGATGGTGGCTAGGGCTAACCACCCCCCCTAGTGCCTAAGCCTAACTCCCACCCCACCCACCCCCACCACCAGCGGCCCCTGACCCTGAGGCAAACCCCCCGATACTTACCTTTGGGATGTCGGCTGTCGATGTTCCAGCGTTGGTCTCCTGAGTGGTGTCGGGATTACAGCATCGGTAATGTGGCCGCCAGCATCCCAACAGCCAGGATGCGGAACGCATCTCCCACATACAAGTGAGAGAAATACAAGAAGTCTGGGCTGCCAGGAGATTCAGGTTCCTGCACCAAAGCATAATCTTCCCATATTGCCACAAATGATACTTAAGCTATTTTTAATGGTGTGAAGAAGGTAATCTAACCAGTCCATAATGTTCCATGTGAAGATATCTTTATATAAAAATCAGCACTTCTATGAGGCTAATTCTGCATTGAGAGCAAAGTAAAGAAAGGAGCAAGTACAGTAACTCTGCACCTGGGTGAAAACCCATACTGCAATGCCGGTGGGGTAGAATTAAATTTGGGAGGGGTGTTTCCAAACTGAAATTTAAATTGCAGTGTACATCAAACGTGGGCTGCATGCAGAAAAACAAAACAAAAAATTAAACATCCAGTATTTACATTGCATGCAAAAATTATAAATGTATTTGCATCACTTGATTTGCAACACGGTTTGTTCCAAATGCAAAAATACTTGTATTTTGTAAAACTTTACTCCTAATTCAGTATAAGCTTAAATTTAAACCACCAATTCTTGTTTTCATTATAGTATTATACAGTTATATTTAAATACACACTCAGTGGCGGATCTTGCCACGGGCAAGCAGGACTTTTGCCCGGGGCGCCGCCTTCCGGAGGGCGCTGGCGCCATCCGGAGGGCGCCGCACCGTGGCAAGATCCGCCACTGCTGCCCGCTGTGTCCCTGTCCGCCTCCGCTGCCGTCCCGATCCCCGTCCCCGTCCGCCTCCTGAAGGGAACTAGACGCTATGCGTCTAGTTTCCCTTCCTGGAGAGTAACTTTGCTGAGCGGTGCGCGATTACGTCATCGCGCACCGCACAGCAAAGGTCCTCTCTACGAAGGGAACTAGACTCATAGCGTCTAGTTTCCCTTCGTGGAGAGGACCTTTTGCTGTGCGGTGCGCGATGACGTCATCGCGCACCGCTCAGCATTCAAGCGGCGCTTTTAATGTACAGGGGGCGTAATTGACCACGCCCCTGTATTAGGCCACGCCCCATTTCCTGCCCGGGGCGCAGAGCGCCCTTGAACCGGCCCTGTACACACTGTTTCTTTTTGGAAGAGATGTGCACTGACCACGTGTTTTGTTTTGACCACATCACAGCTCACAATATTGTTCTCCAATATAGGCCAAAGGCTGGCTAACTAAACACAGCAACAGAGCAGCGGCACAAATACGCGGCAGTTACTTTAAGAATATAGCACATCTATGAATAATTTCAGCACATCAGTTGTAGAGAGGATGGCAAATTACTAAATTATACAACCCCATAGAATTAATGTTTTCGAAAGAAGAGGCAACAGGGCAGTACAGGGAAATGGAGGTGGAGTATGAAGGTAGTGGAACGCAGGAAAAGGAATCAAGGATTGATTAGCTAGGTGAATTTAATTGTTTGATTAACTAAGAAAATTTATGAGGGAGGTATGGCCAGCAGGTCTGCCTCCTATATTCTTTAACCCTTTTTGGTAATTCTTGACAATTAACATTGCTCTTCAATCCTTGTCAGGAATCTTTGGCTATTACCATTACTCTTCAACCCTTGTCAGGAATACTTGGCTATTGTATTAATATTGTATTATTTTCTGTTTTAAAATGTGTTGCAAATTAGTAATGTATTAGAGCAATAACCAATAAAAATATTTGACTATCCAAAAGAGCCCATCCCTAATGCTCCCCAAAATTACAGACCATTATGAAAAGAAAAGTGGTGCAAGTTGGAATTGTCCTTGGGTCCTCCCACCCACCCTTATGTTTTAAATTAAAAAGTACATGCATGGATTAACAAACGAAGCACTTTAGCATCAGGAACTGCCACTTTTGTGGCTGAACTGCTTGCTTTGTTTGGGTCCCACAAAATTTTTTTGGGAAAGACTGCCCCCGATCATTAATGAGGAGGTTGATGATGAGGGTGTTGGAGGTGGAGATTGCATGTGCTTTTACAAACTGCTGGTAGCTGATACTGTACTGCTTGTTATTTTACAAATTATTATAATTTAGTAAAATACATTTCATGAACTCTCTGCAAATTACATTTCAAGGAGAAGGTGCCTAGATGGTTAACGTCCCTACTGCTACTAACTTTGACCTCACAAATGGAACAAATGCCCTCACAAATGGTGTCAGGTTTTGAAGTAAAAATAATTCCACACCCAAGAGGTGGCTTTTTTGGTGTTATGCCCAGTCATCACAATGGCTTTCTTTATATCGCTGGCAAGAACTACTGCTACTGGTGCCTGACTTATGCAAACAGCATCCTCATCATCATCATCCTCATTATCAACTTCCTCATTAGCATCAGATAGTACACAACTATCCCCCTCATCTTGTTGAACTTCCACACTAGCACCCTCAATTTCGATTATGTCAACATTTTTACTTGTACTGCTCATCCCCACATTTGCAGAGGGTGCAGAAATAATGTCAGAAATGTGGACACCCTTAGACTCTCCTCAGGGATTTATAAACACAGTTTGTTCTTCAGCCTTAGGGGTAAATTTAATAGGGTCCAAGTTGCCAAGTTTTGGGCGCACTATTTTGGTTGTTTTAAAGGTGACACCAGAAACTGTTTTCTTTAACATTGGGAAATATTATTTTTTCAGGTGCCTTTTCTTAAACTTTCAGCCTCTGAACCACCTTTAGCAGATGTTGATGTACTATCATGACTGGCAGCAGCCACAGCACTTGTACTGGGATCTGGGCTGCCAAGAGAAATCCTGGGCCCCAGTACTACAACGTCCTGGGCCCCCCTGGAGGGAGTGTGGCCACAGCATGCTTGGGGAATAGCCACACCTCTTTTGGGGCATGTCTAGCACACGAGAAGCACCCACTCACAGAAGCATTGCATACCTCCCAGCCAGGGCAGTATAGAGCCTGGCTGAGCACAGGTACTTTTCAGGGGGCAAGTCCTAATCACAAGAGGCATGGACCTGGGCCCCCAGTGGGCCCCTCAAGCAGGGGCAAAACAGTTAGTGTGCGCAAAAAAATAGGGGCTTGGCTTCATAGGGGAGGGGCCACAGTTATGCTCCCAGTAGCTGTGCCCCCAGATTTGCGCCCAGTAGATATGCCCCCTGTAGCTATGCACCCTGTAGATATGCCCCCTGCAGCTATGCACCCTGTAGATATGCCCCCTGTAGCTTTTCCCCCAGTAGATATGACCCCTGTAGCTATGCACCCTGTAGATATGCCCCCTGTAGCTGTGCCCCCTGTAGATATGCCCCCTGCAGCTATGCACCCTGTAGATATGCCTCCTGTAGCTGTGCCCCCAGTAGATATGACTCCTGTTGCTTTGCACCCTGTAGATATGCCCTCTGTAGCTGTGCCCCCTGTAGATTTGCCCCGGTAGTTGTGCCCCCTATAGCTATGCCCCCAGTAGATTTGCCCCCAGTAGTTGTGCCCCGTTGCTTTGCCCCCAGTAGTTGTGCCTTCTGTTGCTGTGCCCCCGATTCTTTGCCCCCAGTAGTTGTGCCCCCTGTTGCTTTGCCCCAGTAGTTGTGCCCTGTTTCTTTGCCCCCAGTAGTTGTGCCCCCTCTTTCTTTGCCCCCTGTCACTGTGCCCCCTGTCGCCACTTACAAACACACACACACACAAAACAAACAAACAATACTTACCACTGCCCCGCTCCTGCTTCTGCTCCGTCTGGCCGCCGGCTCCTCTCTATGGGAGAGACGTCATGACGTCTCTCCCATAGCAGCGCCGCACAGACAGTACAGGTCAATACTGACCTCTAGTGTCTGTCCCTGGAGCCGGCTGCAGTGGACACCCAAACAGCCCACGGCGTCTGCTGCAGCCGGGGAGTGGGGAGCGGGGTGCGGGTAGGCGACGGTGCCTACAGGGTGACTGCGGCTGTGCCCCCAGGCCGCAGCGTCCCGGGGCGAAGGCACTGCTTGCCCGCACCAAGAACTGCTCCTGTGTAGGTATAACAGATTAAACTGGCAAATTACATAGTTTATCGTTAAATATTGCTATCCAATATAAAACAACATATCATTTCTAATTAAAAAATAACTTTCATCTACAAATAAAATCATTATTTCTAAATGAACATCAGATTTTCTGTCCATCATGAAACGACCTTGTCCCGTTCGCTGCTCCCAGTGTGTAAATTACAGTATATGCACTGATGCACTACTAACACATCTCGTCGACATTAACATGTTAGGGAAAAAATAAGATCAAACATAAGTTGTTGTGAAAATATTTTCGCTGATTTGCTTTTGCTGAACTGTCATATACTTGAAAACATGGTGTTCCTGATAAATACAGGAAACACAGAAACTCAATGGAACAAATAAGTGTGAAATTGACAAATCTGTGCAGTCAATTATTTTCCAAAGGGGAAATGAAGACGTGAAACACATTGTTCCCTGCATCTGCTAATACAAAGATTTATTGAAATTGATATACCAACATGGTACAGTGGGCACAAATGTCATGTGACCAGGGGCATTCCGCCACCTCTGCTGCCAAAGTGTCTTTAAATTACCTCTGTCCCACCTGCAGCGCATTATGGCTTTACCAAGGTGCAAACTTTTTTGTATTTTTTATTTGCTCTACTCCCAGCTCAGAATCCAGCCCAATGAGTGAGAAAAAAGACCAGACAGGGGCTATATCTCTTCTTCAAAATAGCATACAGCCTATCAGGAGCTTGGAATGCTCCGATTGGCTGTGTCTTACGTTGTTGGCCTCTAGTTTTTGCTGTTTTTTTCCTGCCATGTTTTTCACTACTTGGGAACCTGGCCTTTATTACATCTGGCAAATTCTATTTTTTGCTATTTTTGCAGAATTGGTTACACGTCATGGCTGCCTTATTTCATATATGAATGTGTTACATGGATGGAACCAGGGGGTATATTTAATATCTTTAGATTTTCAGTTTTTAGGGATTTGGCATTTGGTTTCCATTCGATTTTAACTTTTGACATTACATTTTTCCTTTAGTTAATCTCCAATCGATTCTAAAACTGAATTCATCTCATATTCCCCTTCAAAATCGAATTTCTGAAAAACATTGATGTTTTCCCATAGTCGAATATAGGATCCCCTCATTTATTAAAATTGGATTTGCAAATCTATTTGAATTTAAACTCTAAATCGAACTTCAAATCCCCAAATGAATTGAATAAAGAGAGATATTTTACTGGAGCTTTTAAACATCATTCTATAGTTTGGAAATTGATAGTGATTATTGTAGAAGTTACCAAAAGCATGTGGGGCAGTGTGGCTGTAGGAAAAATGGCTTCTCAAGGTTATGCTATGTCGTGTACCGACCTGCAAATTACCACCTGACTGAGAGAACCCTGGAGCATCAATCAAAGCAACATACTGCACATGTATACAAATAGGCATCATACCTATTCCATGAATGTGCAGGTGGGCTGTGATGCAAAATTAAAAATCAGGAATGTTGTGACTGGCTATCCTGGATTGTGCCATGATGCCTACATACTCTGCAATACATCTCTGACTGCAAAATTTGAGGCAGGTTAAATGAGGGATGGTTGTTGGGTAATATACCTATATGTTAATGAAGGAGCTAATAGAACTTGTTGCTATATTGTTTTAATTAATTCCCTCCCCTCAACAGGTGATTTAGGCTATGGCTGTTGCTTCTGGCTTCTGACTCCATTGTCAGATCAGCAAACTCCTGCTGATCATAAGTATAAGGAGGTACATATAGCCACCCAAATCCATGACAAAATGCACCTTTGGGTTAGGTGTTCATGTATAAAACAGTGTAAAGAGATAAAGTTTCCCCTTTAATTAGTGTGCATGTGATACATTTGGACCAATAGGATGAAATTAGGAAGCTCTGTTCGATTTTGAAGTCGATATTGCAATCTATTTTAATGGGGATTTGAGATTTGATTTTGGAAGAGATTTCATAAACTGAACACAAAATACCTTCTAAAAATCAACCAAAATCGAATTTCAGTTGAAAATCAAATGCAAAATCGATTATTAGTAAATTAGAGATTTTTAGAAGGGATTTTGCAGTTCGATTAGAATCGATTTCAGTTGATTTTTTTGGATTCATAAAATTAATCCCAAATCAAACTTTAGTAAATTTACCTCCAGGTGTCCTGATCATCAGCTGGCTATAACATCAGTGCATTGAAAGCTGAACAATGCAACAATTGTGTAAGTTTACCGTGGATGCATTTGGAAATCCCTGTTCATATGATATTATAAATAAGAAGCATAATATTAACTGTGATACAACAGCTTCAAGAAACCCAGGCTTTGGTCTTATCGGCACTGGATCTTAGTGCTGTACTTTATAGCAAATTTTTTTATTGATACATTATCACTATGCTTTATTAAGGGAATTTTTTGTGTGATAAGTTATTGCTTGTTTAGGTATTTTACATCAATACTGTTTTAAGATTTCTGCAACACTGTAACATGTACAATATCTGTGGGAACACTGTGTTACCTATTCTGAATGATGCCACCCCTTATCACTTATGAAATTTGGTGATTCCAATAACAGATCTTATATGTGATTTGTGCATCATGTATTGTTTTATTTATAGGAAAGGGAATTTCATAGCTTGGTCATTTCATAGTAATGTAATAGCTTATGGTGCCCATATAAGGATAGTATCGGAACGATTCTACATTTGCCGATGGTTAGTTTGGGGGAAACACAAGAAGTCAGAAATCCTTGATTTGCTGATTGCAACTAAAAAATTATATGGATCAGTGAGTCAGGGATTTCTAAAATGCAGTTTTTTTCCAAAGACCCAACTGATCGTTGATTACAGATGTCTGACAATCTGCGGATTGGATTGGATCACTGATCGGTGAATTAGATTGTCAGAATGCGGAATCACGGCTCAGATGAATGGTCCGCATTACTCCTTATTAGTGCAAATACACAATTGAATAATATTCTGGACTTTGAATGTGTCTTTGGCAGTTTTGCACAGTGGTCCGCCTAAGTTTTCTCACAGACCTAGGTATAAGTATCTAGATCTAAGCCTTTCCTAACTGGAGATTGCCATGACACCCTATATAAGTTCGATTAAGAATCATAAATTTGCTTCGGCGCATGTGCTTGCTACTGGCGGCCGTACAAAGGAATTTGTCCGAATCTAGCCCTACGAGTGTGATATGGAAATTTGACATTATGTCTATATCATTATCTGAATTAACTGTTAGCCCAGTCTTCAAAGAAGGGAAAACATTTCTACTGGCTGACTCCTAATTTCAAGGTGACATTTACAAACAAAGGAAATATTTTGAAAAGTTTGGGGGGAAAAAAGAAAAAAGAAAGGATTACGGACACAGGGGGGGGGGGGGGGCGATGTACTAAGTATGCAGATTATATTACGCCAAACATTGAAATTATACTAATCGCATATTTACAATTATGTGCATATGTGCAGCTTCTGAAAAGAGCTTTGCGAAGAAGGGACTTCCGTGTTTTGGTGCCAAGAGATCCTCTGCACATGCGCAAGTGGATGTGGTGGCCGCGGAGGGTACAGGGAAGGATCTGATTGGATCCCTCTCTGGAAGAAGCCCAAAGGCTTCTATTGGGTATGATGGGAGGGATCCGTATCGAGGGGGTAATTCAGACCTGATTGCTGCTGTGCGTTTTCACAACAGCTGGCGATCAGGCACAAACTGTGCATGCGTATGCACCGCAATGCGCAGGCACGTCGCACGGATACAAAGTGGATCGCCGCTCAGCGATGGGTTTGTGCGATGGATCCATTTGTACGAGCGATCGCGAGGAGATTGACAGATAGAAGGCGTTTGTGGCTGTCAACTGACCGTTTTCAGGGAGTGTCTGGAAAAAAACGCTGGTGTGTCCATGCGTTTGCAGGGAGGGTTCCTGACGTCAATTCCGTCCCCGGACAGGCTGATGTGATCGCAGCGGCTGAGTAAGTCCTGGGCTGCGCAGAGACTGCACAAAATCTGTTTGTACTGCTCTGCTACACATGCGATCGCACACTTGCACAGCTAAAATACACTCCCCTATGGGCGGCAACTATCTGATCACAGCAGTGCAAAAATCGCTTGCTAGCAATCAGGTCTGAATTAGGCCCCTGAATCCCTCTCAGGAAGATTGTTAAAAGAAGCCCAATGGTTTCTATAGGAAGCTGGCGTTACCCTGCTGTATCTGAAACCCGGGGTCCCAAGATTAGTACATATGAAAATGATGTAAAAACACTGAAAACTGGGTTTTTACTGTATTTTTCCTTTAGTACATCCAGACCTAAATAGTTAACTGTCAGTATCTTCATGAAGCGCTTGGTGTAAGAGGCTAGAAAATATTGCAGGGAGGGACGGCCGGCGAATGCAGGTAAGACAGGATGTTCACCTTTATTTTCTCATATGAACTGTTCGTTTCCAATATTGTTTTCATGCTTCCCTGAGTCTTCTGAGCCAGTGTCTATATCTTCTATTCCCTCTGTTCTGCGAGGCTTCATCCAAACAGTAAATGACTTTAACCTGGTAAAGATGATGCGGCAAATCAGACGAAGGCTCACCTAGGTTGCTGGAGTGCAGAGCAGTGTGAAATTGAAAGAAACTAGCCATTAATGTCTTTACATGCCGGAATGGAATAGCTGGGAATTGAAAACAGGTTGTATGTATAATATATACCAGTGATTCAAGGAGGACTGTGCAGATGATCACTGGAAGAAGAACAGCTGTATACATTTATATCTGTTATATAAGTATCTGTTATAGTTATTTATGTGTTTCTTTTTTAAATCATATACTGTAGCTTTATTGAGATACTAGCTGTTCTACCGGGTTGGTATCAGGAGACCGGCGTTTGGGATCCCGGAGGTGAGCCCAAGGAAGCCCCTTGCGGGCTTGCTGCACTCACCACGCAGCAGGCTCAGTGGCTTGCTGCCCTCGCCACAGTTTCTATTCCCACTCTATGGGTATCGTGGACACCCACGAGTGGGAATAGTCCCTGTTAGTAGGCATGCCGTCTGTCGGGCTGGCCAGAATTCAGGATTCCGGTGTCGGTACAGTGACCGGCGGGATCCCGACCGCCGGTCACATGACTACATCCCATTCTACCCATTCTTTGCACGGGAGTTTCTGATTTTCACGGCTGTAAATATAAATGAGTGTTAAAAAGTTGGTGAATTTATAGAGATGTAAATTTGAGACGTCTTAATGTAAGTAAATAATAATCCATGGTTCTTGGTGTTACCTGAGGAGGACCCGTAGCAGATACAGTAAAAAGTGACAGGACCATTTTTGTAGTTTATTAAATTCTACACACTGGAGGTGCAATCCAAATTTTGATCCGATTGTCCATTTGGGCATTATTGTTCACGCAATGCAAGCCACACATTGGTAATGACGTCATTATGTCAACCCTCCGTTCATCCCCTTAGGGAAGGTTTATTAAAATCTAATTACGTAGCTTTCCTATTTCCCACCATAAGAATACATATGTTACATATCAGCTTCCTAACATATTGGGAAGTAAAATAATTAGTGATGAGTCTGTCAGTGAATGAGTGAGTAAGGGCTTTTGCATTTATATATATATATATATATATATATATATATATATAGCTCAATAACACTGAGACAGAAAAATCACTGAGAAAAGTTGGGTAGCAAAGGAGGACCAAAATAATACATTTACAAGCGCAGAGAACATCATTGGCTATGAAACATGACATATAGCAACATAGTAACAGTAATACATTTTACCAGAGTGAGAATACACAAGCCAAGCCATGACATAAAGAGAGGAGGGGGAATGTGCCTTATTCCAACAAGGTGGAGAATACTTTCCATTTCCTCCAAGCTCATAAAACCATTTGAAGCAGCATCCAATGAAATGAGTTCAGATACTACCAGCCTGCGTCAGATGATTCCCTTAATTAAACCCCTGGAAAAGCAGCTTGAGAAATTAAAGAAGGAGATGAAACAACGTGATTCCGTTAAGTATGTTGGACATGTGGATCAAGTGCTGTATTCACTTCGCCAGTACCATAAGGTTGTCAACATCTTGCAATTGGATCACTACATTCTGGTGACCTTGCTTGATCCTAGATTTAAGGAGTATGTAATGCCTTTCCTACTGAAATAAATCTTAAGAGGTGCAAAGTGCTCTTTATGAGCAAGCTGTCAGCTCAATTGGCACTTAACATGGCAAAGTCTCCTGCTTCAGCTTCTCCTGCTTCAACTGCTGCTGCCAGGAATAAACTAACCCTTTCCAAGACACCCACTGGTGATGAGGATGAGTTAACTCAGCGCAACAGAGTAAAGCAACTTTATGACATCTGGTTAGGCCTAAAAGAATTGACAAAAGTTATTGATACCTCTACCGTGACTCAATCTGATACAGTAACCATCAATCTGATACAGTAACTATCAACCCTCCAGTGTGTACTAAGAAAGAGTGTAACCTTGTGAGCGATTGGTGTGAAAGGCTACTTTCTGTGGAAAAGGTGAGGTTCATAAAAATAAACTACTGTACAAAATCTTTAAATCTTTAAATTGAAGTACAAAGACTTTAATGGTGGATTCCAGTGGGGATGAGCTAATATTGTGTGGTGGTGGTGGCGGTGATGATGATGATGATGATGATGATGATGATATTAACACTGATGAGGGGGAGGAATCGGATAAGGAGACTTACCTCTTCCAACTTTAGAGAGGATTAACAACACTGTTTGCAGCCTTGAGCCCATTGGTAGCCTGTTTTGTGGGGCGCAAACAAACCAAGCCCTTCAGCCACAAAAGTAGCTGAAGTGCTTGGGTTGTTAAACTGTGCATGTCCTTTTTAATAAACAACATAAGGGTGGGTGGGAGGGTCCAAGGACAATTCCATATTGTACCACTTTTCATTATGAGCTGTATTTTTGGAGGGCATTGGGGATGGTATTTTTTGCATAGACAAACATTTTTGGTTATTGCTCTAATTCATTACTACTCTGCAACACATGACTGCTGTGTGTTTGTGCAGCTGCTCTGTTGCTTAATTTAGCAAGCCAGCTTTTGGCAAATATTGGTGAACAATATTATGAGCTGAGAGGTGGTCAATATTGACTGGAAATGACTGAAAATGTTATGTTATTGAAGATAATAATGCTGTAGGCACAAAAACAGGCCCAAATGAAATTATTTTACTGTAGCTGTTTTTAGCATTTTTTTTAATCAAGATCCAAAACGAAAATACGTGAGGATGTATTGCCAAAAGCAGAAAACAAAAAACAAAACACCAAGGATGGTTTTGGCAAAACCAAAACAAAACCAAAAAACAAACAAACTGATTTCTCACCTAGGAGCATAGCTAGACAAATGGGAGACCCATAGAAAAATTTCTAGGGAACCCCCCCCCCCACCCCAGTGGCAGCAATAAGGGTAATAGCCCCCCCCTGTCCCCCCTCCCTCCCTCTTCCCCACCCCAACACAGTCACTGCCACTTGCAACAGCTTCAGGAATGGAGTGAGCTGCAGATACATACAGTCAGCTAATCTAAATAACTGTTTGGTTCTACAACCATACTGCTGGCCTAACTTATTAATAAATCACAGGCTTCTTACATACTACTTTATATGATACATATGATAATCATGTGTGTCAAGTAAGCAGGCAAATACTGAAAACATTTGATCATTTAAACTCATAATTATTATTATTATTATTATTCTTTATTTATATGGCGCCACAAGGGTTCCGCAGCGCCCAATTACAGAGTACATATGAACATAATCAAAACAGGAAAACAGTGACTTACAGTTGAAGACAATATAGGACAAGTACAGGGTAACTAACCATAGCTACATCAGCAGATAACACAGATAAGTATCAAGAAGGCCAAAAAATGCGGGATTTGGGCAGTTGAGGACTATTAAAGTAAGAAAAGGATAATCACATGAGGGAAGAGGGCCCTACGTGTGAGAGCTTACATTCTAAAGGGGAGGGGCAGACAGACAGGGGTGACACAGATGGGGTAGACCGAGTTTGGGACAGAGTGTTAGGATGTTAGGATGAGATTTGTCTGGGTTTTGTGAAGAAGTGGGTCTTAAGTTTGAAGTTTGAAGTTCTGTAGAGAGGTGGAGAGTCTGAGAGGGAGAGGGAGAGAATGGCTAAAGTGCAAAATAATTTGCATACACGAGGCTTGGCCTGTGACCGCAACCTGCTCCAGACAGGGAGACCGCTGGGGCACACTGCAGTTGCCCAGGGAGGAAGCAGCAGGTGAGGATGACCCCAAGAACAACCGGAAGCCAAATGGATTTTGGAACAAACACAGGAACCACAGCTGATGCAGCACAATACAACAGGGCCGGAGAGCCGAGGCTTCAGGATCGAGCTCCATGAAATAATATGGGAACTTCACTGCAGACAAGCAAGAGACCCCACATACTGAGGAGCAGACCACAGTAGAGGAAGACTGCTCCACCATTCAACAAGAGAGTGGGTGCTGAGACATCTGCATCAGTGTACCAACCCATTAGTTACCCTCGCCTCAAGAGAAAACAGGGAAATGTCTGGAGATAAAGGAATGTGTGTGTGGGGGGGGGGGGGGGGGTGATTTGGAGAACAAGGGGTGAGACCCATGCCCTAGAATGTAGATAGTGATATGTTGGTAAGTGTAAGTCGCTACTTGCAGTATTTTACCCTTCAATACATCTGTAAACTGGATGAAATATAATAATGTTACAATTGTACTGCAGGCATGTGCATAAAATGCTTAATGTACATTATTTTACACTTGCGGACGTCGCAGCACCTTCCTTCCTGGGTACACATACCACTTGTCGGCATGTGTCAGTGGCAAACGCAGGATTTGCATGGGGGGGTTTCCAGAACTGGGTGGAGCCAATCACGGGGGTGGGGACTGAGGTGACCCAGTATATGCTGGGTCCGTAAAACTAGTGTGTCTGTGTGTGTGTGTGTGTGTGTGTGTGTGTGTGTGTGTGTGTGTGTATATATATATATATATACATATCTACACATATATAGGGTTCACTATGGTATGCCGGCGGACAGGCTCCCGGCGACCAGCATACCGGCGCCGGGAGCCCGACCGCCGGCTTACCGACAGTGTGGCAAGCGCAAATGAGCCCCTTGCGGCCTCGCTGCGCTCACCATGCTACGGGCACGGTGGCACGCTATGCGCACCACGCTATTTTATTCTCCCTCCAGGGGGGTCGTGGACCCCCACGAGGGAGAACAATTGTCGGTATGTCGGTTGTCGGGATCCCGGCGCCGGTATACTGAGCGCCGGGATCCCGTCAGTCGGCATACTGAAGACCACCCCATATATATACCGTGTGTGTATATATATATATACTGTACATATATATATACACACACACACACACACACACATACATATACACATATACATAGCATATTAAACATGCATATATATATATATATATATATATATACACACATACAGTACACGTATATATACACATGTATATATATCGTGTGTGTGTGTGTGTGTGTGTGTGTGTGTGTGTGTGTGTGTGTGTGTGTGTGTGTTTATATGTATGTATGTATATACATGTGTATATATGTATGCACATGGATATATATGTACTATAATTAAAATAAAGTAAACTTTTATTGCACTTACAAGTGTTACCAGGAAGACAGCAGGCTGCAGAGGACGCTAGACAGCCATTAATAATACTCATGCAGCTAAAAAAAAAAAAAAAAAAAAAAATTTTTTTTTTTAGTGGAGGGGGGTTTCTGGGTGCTCGGAAACCCCCTGGGTGCGCCACTGTGTGTGTGTGTGTGTGTGTGTGTGTGTGTGTGTGTGTGTGTGTGTTATAGCTACATATATATATATATATATATATACATATATATATATATATGTTTTTGTTTTTCTCTTGACAAATAACAAAATGCCAGTATGGCGCATTATATATATTGATGTCATTTTTTTTAAATGCCGGCGTTTATGTCCAATTATTATTTTAATACTAATTTAACTCTTAATTCTCAGGACTTATTGCACCTAAACAAGACGTTGGTATTTTTGCAGTCTCCAGCATCTTTAATCATAAAATGATTCCACAGTACTATCCGTCAGCATAAGCGTGCGCGGCATTTCTCCGGCTCATAATAGAAATATATTTTACATTTAAATTTCCCATCTAATGCATCTTTTATGTGCTGCTCTCCGCATCGTGTCTGAAATGTATTACAGTTTTTTTTCCTCCTCTTCTTCTTCAAAAAAGAATGGCACCAATTAAATGATTGCAGCAGCTTGTCCTTAATCCAGCAGGAATGATTATTCCAGGAAACAGAAAGAACTCTAATTGACGTGTAGTATATCTTCTTTGCCGGAACCCCTGTCACAGGAATATTGATATGATAATACCTAAAGCTGGCTGCGTCACGTCATAAAGAGGGACTTGTGGAGATTGAATTATGGAAATGGAGAGATGTGAATGTACAGTATCAGCGGCTAACTAGGTGCTACGCTGAAGAAGGGTAAACAGCTGAGATACAGTGTTACCACGGAAACAGCTTCACTCGCACAATTGCGAACGTGATGAAATCATTAGCAGTGTGAAATGCACATTCAGGGCGACAAGTGTACACTCCAGGACCATTCTGGTAGCGTTAAGTGGAGACTATTTATTTAAATAATTTCAGCTTTTGCCCGTAATCTCATTACAGTGCACAACAACAGTGTCATATTGTTGCAATTTTACTTATGGATAGGAAATCATCAGCTTATACATGTTTTGAGATCTTTGAGTCACAGGCATCTTGATACGTTAATAAGTAAAGCTGGTTGAATCATGCGTGGAAGTGATATAATTAAATTACTATGGCAGGGATATGTGAAATGCAGGATGTCACATCCAGGCCAGGTAATCTGTATGCAAAGCTGAGCAGCAGGCATGATCAGGGCCACCCTCAGGGGGGGTGCTGGGAGCCCAGCAGTCCCGGGCCCAGCCTTTCTGACAGAGAATGGAGGGCCCGGGCTGCTAACACCGCCATCCCCGTCCGTCCGCCAGCCGCCGTCCGCAGTGCTATTGAAAATATCTCTTCCAAAATGGCAACTACAGGAGGCGCCTCTAGTATATTTAATAAGTGTCTCCTCTGAGGCGGCGGCCATTTTAGGATGGACGTTTTCAATAGTTTTCATTTTAAACAGACAGGGACGCAGGCAGGCATGAACAGCGGAAGTGGGAGGGTGGGGAATCGCCTGACAATGACAAGGTACTGTCATTATTTCTGTTTTTGGGCATAATATGATGACAAGGGCATTAATGTGGGGGCATAATATGGTGTCAGAGGCATTACTGTGGGCAGTGGTGCTGAGAGAGGGGGGGGGAGAGGGTACAAATTACCCGTGCCCAGGTCTGATTTAGGGGCCCTGGGCTTCCTCCCCCTTAACTGGCAGCAGCAACTGCCTCTTTTCTCCTCAGCCCAACACACGATGCTGTGTGCTGGGCTGGAATGTGGCCATGGTGGCGCTTAAAATACATTTTTTTCTGTATTTTTTCTAAGGGTGTATGGCCACGCCTCCTGTGAGTAGGCCACGCACCCTGAAAATACCTGGGCCCAGCCAGGCTCTCTACTGCCCTGACTGTGGGGACTTAATATGGTGCAAGGTGCATAATATGGCAGTGTTTCGTATGTGTACAGAAATGTAACTAATTTTTTTTTAAATATATATTTATTTATTTTATATATAGGAAATATGCATCTTAGATGTATTTCATTGGCATCCGCTGATGTGTGCCTATAAAACAATGCATCACCCGCACACACATCATTTCCAACCTAGATGGAGAGAGCAGGACAGGGTTCCCATTGTCAGACGTTCCTGACAATGGGAACCCACCAAGCCTTAGGCTACAGTGAAGGCTTCCAGGCTTTGCTGAGTGACCCTGCTGTGTTGAAGAACAATGTCCATGTACAGACCCTGCCGTCATACATGTGCATTAGTTAAATGTCCATTGCCAGCAGAGGTAGCTTGCCAGCAACTTAGTAGAGGACACCGTTAAAAAGGTGGGTGCCACTGCTGAAGATGGTGGACCTCGCCGGACAGGTAAGGTAAGTTAAATAATGGCGGCATATTCATAAGTATCCCTGTAATACTAAACAAAATATGCCACCAGTATTTGGTGATGATCTATAATAAAGCCTTTAAGGAGGAAAAGGGACGGCAGCAGCAGCGACAGAGGTGACAGCTAAACTGACTGGTCACAGAAGCAGAACTTCGATCATTATTGCCTTTGGTGTGATGACAACAGTTGGGAACACCATAATATTTTTTTACTCCCTCCATGGAGGTTTAGGTGACTGAGATGTGTGGTAGTTGATATGGTAGGTTGGGTACAGAGTTCATCTAAAGAGAAGTCATCGCCAATTACTGATCACATACTGGAAATGGCTGTGATTTGGTGGGCTTATATTAATTGCTCTGCTACCTACCGGAAGGGTGAGGAGGAGAGGTTCTGCAGTGTGAGGCAATATCCATCAAGGTCATCATTGGAATACTCAAGTCTGGGAGTGATTCAGATGTTTCCCCTGAGCTTTTCTATACTATACAATGATGAAATCAATGACTTATACTAGTAGTTCTGAAACTTTCTTGAATGATGGCACCTTAGAGTCTCAGCATTTTTTTCACGGCACGCATAGGACAAACTTTTCTTATTGAGAAATTCAGAAAAAATATATTAGATGAAGTAAATTGTGCTTATCTGTCTACCCTAGGGTCAAGTATGTGGTGGTGGACAGGGTTGTGCTTCTGCCTGGCCACATATTTTATGAACGCCCTGGTTTTGCCGATCATGTGGACCATAAATTATTTTATTAGGTCCTTAGCCATCAGCCCGTGGCAGCCCTACAAGTGCCCTGTGGCACCCAGTTTGGGAACCAATAACTTACGCAATCCGTAATTTATTGGGAGAAGGAGATAAAAAGAAATTGAGATTTATTTGGCAATTTGTAAGTAATAGAATAGGAGAATTGCAACTCACCTTGTGAATCACTAAAAAATAGGGCATTTGAGATCGCCCATTGGTAGACTTCCCTTGTCCCTTATACCTCTTTGCAAAATCCTGCAGTCTATCTAATGTATGATGACCTTCTAAGAAAACAAGGACCTTAGTGCTACCTAAGAGCAGGTCCCAAGATGCTAATGTGGCTCATAGGGGCTAGAGAGGGACAACATAAAAAATATATCTGGCGAGTATAGACTCCAGTACTAGACACAAGCAAATTAAATAACTTTTGCACATTGAGACATAAACCCCAGCTCTAACCCGGCTTGGAATCGACACACTGAGCATGGGCTGAAGCCAGGGTTTCAGTACTTACCTCCTATTGTGACCCAGGTAATGTTCACGCTACAGGCGACCTGGGTGGGTCCTGTGATAATCCTGGTTCTGAGCAGGATCATGGACCTAGGACACTGAACCCGGTTTGGGTCTGTTCACATATAGCCGAGACCTGGGTAGAGAAGCAAGTCCCGGCAAAAACCTGGATCCAAAAGCTATCTGTGAAAGGGGTATAAGTGTTAGCCGCCGCTGCCACACTGTGACGCGCCGGCTCCCGGCCATTTTTAGGCAATGGGGCCGGCGCATCACTTCTGCTGCCGGGCGTCCTGGCCGGGCCAGTTACCTGGCAACCGGGGACGCCAGGCAGCCGTTTTCAGTCCCGGCTGTTACTAAGCAGCCGGGACGCTCTGTGTAAGCACGCCAATTCACAGCTGGCGCAATTAGGGACCGGGAGGTTGGGCTGCCTGAGGCTTCCATGATTGGTGTTTTGGGCCTTTTTATGGGGGCTAGGACAGTGCAACCCCGCCGGTGATAGCTTCCTGAAAGCCTGTTCCTGGTCTCTGTCTGCAGTTCATGGTTCCAGTCAGCTGTTCCTGGTGTCCCGGTCCCAGCCTCTGTTCGGATTGTGTCCAGTTAGGTGTCCAGTTCGGCTTCCAGTTTTGTCGGCCAGTCTCCGGAACTCCCCTGCATCCCGGTGGTGCCTGAAGCCGTCCCTCGTGGTGCCGTGAGTCTGTGGCTTTGCCGCATCTTGCGTCATAGAACACATCTTTATTATCTTTTTCTTGTGTTATTTCTGCGGAGGCTTCCACGCAGTTCTTTTACTGTTAGCTTTACTGTTAGCTTAGCCGCAATACTTTGGTTACTTCTCTGGTAGCGATGGTGTCGCATTTTGTGGGTCTTCCCATTTGCCTTAGTTTTTGTGCTTGTGTTCTGGCGGCAGCGCTGCACATAACTTGTTTATTATTTTCTCGTTTTTGTAGTCTTCGTTCGCTTTAGCCAACTTTCCCCTTATTCACTCGCTGTCTCGTTTGTTGCCTTGTTACCTTATAAGACTTGGGGGCATCGGAGTCTGGGCGGACCTACTTCGCCCATTCAAACCCGGCTGCTAAAGGCAGAAGACTAGCTCTGCAGGCACCATCTGACCACTGGGAGGAGTAAAGAAGTCAGGGGTAGAGTAGCTGCGACTATCCAACCCCAGCGGCAGCTCCACACGTGAGTTATGGAACTTCCCAGTAGTCACCCGATCTTCAGAGTTCCAGTAACTCGTTTCATAACAATAAGATTGCTATTAAATTATTTATTATCTATAGAAGCTAATACATAGTTATTTTATTAGCTAATGTTTTAGTAGCTAAATAGTACAGCATCAAAAAGGTTTCTCTTACATAACCAAATAATAATGATAATAATAACAATAATAATTACAGATGTGTGGCTGGCACTTTTTCGTGTTTTGTATTTTGGTTTTGGATCTGGATTCCCGCTTGTGTTTTGGATCTGGATAGGTTTTGCCAAAACCACCGTTTCGGGATTTGGTTTAGTTTTTGGATCTGGATGATTTTTGAAAAAAACATAAAAATAGCTAAAATCACGGAATTTGGGGGTAATTTTGATCTTACGGTATTATTAACCTCAATAACATTAATTTTCACTAATTTCCAGTCTAATCTGAGCACTTCACACCTCACAATATTGTTTTTAGGCCTAAAAGTTGCACCGAGGTAGCTGTATGATTAAGCTAAGCGACACAATTGTGCGGCACAAACACCTGGCCCATCTAGGAGTGGCAGACAGGATGGCACTTACAAAAACTAGGCCCCAAACAGCTCATCATGCAAAGAAGTAAAAGAGGTGCAATGAGGTAGCTGTATAACTAAGCTAAGCGACACAAGTGTGCGGCACAAACATCTGGCCCATCTAGGATTGGCACCGCAATGGCCCATCTAGGAGTGGCACTGCAATGGCAGACAGGATGGCACTTAAAATAAACAAGTCCCCAAACAGCACATCATGCAAAGAAGTAAAAGAGGTGGAATGAGGTAGCTGTATGACTAAGCTAAGCGACACAAGTGTGCGGCAGAAGCACCTGGCCCATCTAGGAGTGGTACTGCAGTCCCACTACACTAATGGCGGATACCGGACGCACGTTTAACACCAACATAGCTGTCATGGCCTCAGTTATCCCCTTTGGAACAGGATGACTACTGTCATATTTCATCTTCCTCGCAAAGGACGGTTGGACAGTCATTTGCTTAGTTGAAATAGTATAAGTGGTCTTTTGACTTCCCCTCTGGGATGATGATCGACTCCCAGCAGCAACAACAGCAGTGGCAGCAGCAGCAGCAGTTAGAGGAAGTGGTTCTTGATCTTTCCCTATTTTATCCTCAAAATTTATGTTCTCCATTATTTTTCTGGAGTTATATAACAAAATGCAGCACAGGAGAGCATACCTCTACACCACACAGGGCAAACCCTGTAAACATTATTTGAATTAAATATTAATAACCCCTTTATTTGGAGTAAATAATATACAGCACAGGGCAGCACCACTGAACTTATATGGCAGCACCACTGGACTGGACTTATACGGCAGTACCACTGGACTGGACATATACGGCAGAATCACTGGACTTTACAGCAGTACCACTGGAATTATACGACAGTATCACTGGAATTATATGGCAGTACCACTGGACTTATACGGCAGTACCACTGGAATTATACGACAGTATCACTGGAATTATATGGCAGTACCACTGGACTTATACGGCAGTACCACTGCACTGAATTTATATGGCAGTACCACTGGATTTATATGGCAGTACCATTGGACATATACGGCAGTATCACTGGACTTATACAGCAGCACAGGAATACCACCACTGGACTGTTGCAAGACAACACAGCACCACTGCAATGGACTGGACTTATACAGCAGCACTGAACATATGGCAGCAGAGGACACCACCACTGTGACTGGACTGATGCAGCACAAGACACCATCAGTGGACTGATGTAGCACAACACAGCACCACTGGACTAGACTTGTACAACAGCACTGGCATATGGAAGCAGAGGACACCACCACTGTGGCTGGACTGATGCAGCACAAGACACTACCACTGTACTGATGCAGCACAAGACATCGCTGGAATGACACACATAAGACAACGCAGGTCGCCACACCACTTTCCCGCACAGACAGACACTGAGGAGACATGTCCTCTCGCTACACTCTCCAGGACTGGAGTGAAAATGGCGGCGACGCACAGCTCCTTATATGGAATCCAAAACCCGCGAGAATCCGACAGCGGGATGATGACGTTTTGCCTCGTTGTGGTTTCTGAGTCAGACGGGAAATCCCGAGCCGGACTCGGATCCGGGCTCGGGACGTGATGCTCGGTAGGGTTCGGTTCTCAGAGAACTGAACCCGCTCAACTCTAATAATATTTTTGAAAAAGCATTTCCAGGATAAGCTCATTATTTTATTTCTTGCAAAAAATATCTGTAGCTTCAAAATAGGTAATTTATCAGTATAATGTAATTTGAATACTAAAACTTTAATAAATGTATTTATCCATATTATTAAATTTATATTTGAGTACATACGAGATACTGACAGAATTGGAATATAGATTTTCTCATTCCAAATTGTCCCAACAACGTTTTTGCCACACATTGTAGAAGATAATAAAGAGTGGCAATAACTTTGCACTTTGTAATAAATTAGCAAACAAGGATTTCATTATCTAGCTTTGCGCTCCGTGAATTACTGTACGTTTTGTCAAAACTACATTACTATTCTCCTGGGCTGAGATAATTATCTCCACAGATAATTATCAGATATAAATGCTTCTAATTCGCACATACATGAACAGTTAACATCTATTGTTTTGAAGTATATTTAAATAAAAAACCTAAGATGTTCCCCCTAAACACAGCCAATGCTATCACACAGACACCATAGGGGACCTTCCGCATTAATTGTCTCCAACAGTGCACTGTTCTCAGTTGCAGAAAGTCTTAAATATTCAAATTAAATGTAATGTTCGCTTGTACACTTTACTTAACAAAATGTGAAATTACATTGTAAGTTTAATTTGCTGATTGTCTGGGTCAGCCCACCGAAACATTGCTACAGCCATTGCAGCTAGTACAAGCTTAAAGTTACTGGTTGGTTGAGAAGAAGGCTTTCTGTGGGTTCAGATGATCAGGACTGGTTCAGCATCATCTCAAAGTCAACTTTTTCCCTCACATGTCCATTGTCTGGAAATTACAGTTGAGGGTTAGGATTTCACACCTTGACTTAGGGCAGGCTTTTTCAACCAGTGTGCCGTGGCACACTAGTGTGCTGCGACCAGTTGCAAGGTGTGCCACGGAGCCAGAGCAGCTTCCTGCACCTTCAGAGTGACCTGTTGGCCCAGGCTCTTCTTAGAGGATCATTCATGCTCTGGGCGTGACCTATGCCTTGAAGACGTGGCGGTGTGATATCATAGGTCACGGCCACTGTGTCTCACCACCCAGCCAGCCCACCCGCCTGCATACCCATCTTTCAGTTTCCGCCTGCATCCACAGCTTTCCTTGCCCACCCACATCCACAACTGCCCGACCGCCCACTGCTCAGTATTCGCAGCACTCCACTATGAACAACCCCCGCCACTGAGGGACAGGGAGGAGGACATCTGACCGGTAGGGGCTAATATTTGTTATGTTTTCTCTCCTGTGGGGAGCAATACGATTTATGGATTTATGGGGGGAACAATCTGAATAATTCATGTGGGGAGCAATAGGATTTATGTGGGGAGCGAAGTGATTGTTTTTTTTTTTCTGTGTAAGCCAGTATGTGTGGAGATTTTTTTTTTTTTTTTTTTACTGTGAGGGCCAATGTGCGTTTTTTTGTTTTTTTCTGTGGGGAACTGATAGTGTGCCTTGGCAATTTTAAAATATTTTTCGGTGTGCCGCGAGTAAAAAAAAGTTGAAATTCACTGACTTAGGGACAGACAGGGTATATCAACACTATTGTTTTTCGTTTATCCACTATTTTTTTTTAGAACGTTGAGACGTACAGATGGAGCCTTGCTCATCTAGCCTTCTCTGGCGCGCCATGGTGCACCAAGGTTTATTAGCATATACCTTTCATCTGTTCTCAGCTGCAATACAATACAGAGAGAACAATACAGCAGGGGATTAAGGGGGACATTTACTAAGCAGTGATTAGAGCGGAGAAGTGAGCCAGTGGAGAAGTTTCCCCATCAACCAATCAGCTGCTCTGTATAATTTTATAGCATGCAAAGTATAGATGTTACTTCAGTGCTGATTGGTTGCCATGGGCAACTTCTCCACTGGCTCACTTCTCCGCTCTTATCACTGCTTAATAAATGTAACCTTAAATCATTACAGCAGGAGATTAAGTCCGACAGCACTGGCTCAGTTAATCCTATTAAAGGGACAGATTAGCAGGGCTCCATCTGTATACTGCTATGCATATACAGATGTAGCCAGACTGGTTGTTGCCGTGATATGTAGGTATGGGAACACGCATCGCGGCAGTGACTTTGTGCACCAGGATGCGACTATTCGCACCCAATATCTGACAATACAAAGTGCACGGCCCGTGGTTGTGAATAGTCGCACATGCCTGTAAACGGCCACACGCCCCGTGCCACGCTAATTGCGGTTGTGAATAGTTGCACAATAGATGCTGCTGGCTACATCTGTAGATAGAGTTAGAAACATCATACAGATACAGTAACATCATACAACATTTTACAACTCTGGCCAATTAACGTTGGTGCACATTGGGGTTTGCAAACCCAGTGTGGAGATTCAGTGGTGAAAGGAATATCCATCAGATAAATATTGGTCTTTGTGGCCGACTCAGCTTGGATTGCTGGCACGCCGCTGCACGCATATGTGAGGACTTAGATTGCGATCACAAGCGATCGCAGTCTAAATACCGGTGGGGGCATTTTTTGGACATTGCAGTGGCGCAGTACAGACAACAGAGACATGTCCAGACCATTTGCGGGTCGAGCCACGTTGGCTGCGTGACATCACATGCGGCCACTGCAACCCAAAACATGGCAGCCCAGTGACTGCGGCAGGGGGCTACCCTAAATATGTGAGCGCTTCGCTGTTCAGCAATGTGTTCACATTTTAACGTGTGGGGGGGAAGGACCCGGCATACAGGCCGATCTTGCCCTGTGCTGGGCGGCCCCCCACATGCTAGTGGAAGGAGTTGTGGTTTTTCAATTGTCCGCAAAACTACAGCTCATGCACAGGGCCGGATTAAGCCCTTGGGGGGCCCAGGGCACCCAAGACAGGGGGCCCCTTCACCAGCAACCACCCCCCGCAGGGAGAAAAGCAGGATACAGAAGGGGGGGTTTCCTTTGATGCATGCACATGTGTTTGTGTGTGCGTATTTATATATATTATATATATATATATATATATATATATATATATATATATATAGATACCCCACACGGCTGGCACACGCAGAGACTGAATAAAGAGACTGACACTAGCAACTGTGTCAGTCTCTTTATTCAGTCTCGAGTGCCAGCCGTGTGTGGTATCTATATTGTTCTGGAAGGCAAGGCACCGGAGCAAGTTGCACACTATTTATTAGGAGTGCCGGACTAGTAAGATTTATTTATATATATATATATATATATATATATATATATATGTATAAATATATGTGTATATATATATATATATATATATATTATATACACACACAATTAAATAGAACTCATACACCCACATACACACAAATACATACACATACACACACAGAAAATATACACACATACATATATACTAATAGAACTGTTCTATAAGTGTATATGTATGTGTGTATATTTTCTGTGTGTGCATGTGTTCTATCTGTGTATACTGTATGTATGTATATATGTTCTATTAGAACATATACACATGCATACAGCAGTGGCGGAACAAGCAAGCGGTGGGCCCAGGTGCGACAAAATGCTTTGGCCCCCCCCCCCATCCAAGTCCACCCCGGGGGCAGTGCGCGCCGTAGGCGCGCGCAAAAATACATAGTGGCGTGGCTTCGTGGGGAAGGGGTGTGGCCACAAAATAATACCAACACAGTAGTCTCCATTATTCAAATTACGCCGCACAGTAGCACCACTACACCAGGTAGAGACCCTTTTACACCTTACAGCGAACAGATTCCTCTTTTTACACATTACAGCAGACAGCGTGCCCTTTTTACACATAACGGCAGACAGCGTGCCCTTTTTACACATAACGGCAGACAGCGTGCCCTTTTTACACATAACGGCACACCGCGTACCCTTGTTACACATTACGGCAGACAGCGTGCCCTTTTTACACATTACGGTAGACAGCGTGCCCTTGTTACACATTACGGCAGACAGCGTGCCCTTGTTACACATTACGGCAGACAGCGTCCCCATTTTTACACATTACGGCAGGCAGATTCCTCCTTTTTACACATAGCAGCAGGCAGATTCCCCATTTTTACACATAGCGTCAGGCAGCCCCCCTTTTTTACACATTACGGCAGGCAGATTCCCCATTTTTACACATAGCGTCGGGCAGATTACCCCTTTTTACACATAACGGCAGACCGCGTGCCCTTGTTACACATTACGGCAGACAGCGTGCCCTTTTTACATTACGGCAGACAGCGTGCCCTTGTTACACATTACGGCAGACAGCGTCCCCATTTTTACACATTACGGCAGGCAGATTCCCCTTTTTACACATAGTGGCAGGCAGTCCCCCCTTTTTACACATTGCGGCAGGCAGTCCCCCCTTTTTACACATTGCGGCAGGCAGTCCCCCCTTTTTACACAGTGCGGCAGGCAGTCCCCCCTTTTTACACATTGCGGCAGGCAGTCCCCCCTTTTTACACATTGCGGCAGGTAGTCCCCCCTTTTTACACATTGCGGCAGGCAGTCCCCCCTTTTTACACATTGCGGCAGGTAGTCCCCCCTTTTTACACATTGCGGCAGGCAGTCCCCCCTTTTTACACAGTGCGGCAGGCAGTCCCCCCTTTTTAACATTGCGGCAGGTAGTCCCCCCTTTTTACACATTGCGGCAGGCAGGCACAAGAAAGAAAGAAGGAAAGAAAAAGAAAGAAAGAAAGAAAGAAAGAAAGAAAGAAAGAAAGAAAGAAAGAAAGAAAGAAAGAAAGAAAGAAAGAAAGAAGAATTATACTTACCCTCAGGCTCCTCGGTGCAGCTGCGTCAGACGACGATTCCCGGGCAGTAGAGAATGAGGAGGAGGGAGCCAGAGGACGGAGCCGCAGCAGCGCTTTGTTACTGGTGGAGGCGCTGCTGCTGCTGCCCCTCTGCTTCCCTATAGGCTGTTCTCGGAAGACAGCCTATAGGGAAGCAGAGGAGCAGCAGCAGCAGTAACAAAGCGCTGCTGCGGCTCCGTCCTCCGCCTCCCTCCTCCTTCCCCCGTCTGTACCGCTGCTCAGCTCCTATCTCCGGGCGGCTGTGCGCTGCGGGCAGCGGTTGCCTGCAGCGCACAGCGGCATGTAATGAGTCAGTTTGACTCATTACATGCTTGGGCCCCTGGACAGAGGCAGGCCCCAGTGCAGTGCACTGCCTGCACTGCCGGTAGTTCCGCCTCTGGCATACAGTATACATAGATAGAACACATACACACAGAAAATATGCACACATACATATACACATACATACAGTGTACACAGATAGAACACAAACTGTGGACACTTACACTGAAGCCTGCCCTGAGGAAAGGGGTGAGGATGTCACCACAGCCAGGAGATATTGCTGGGAGCCAGGGGCACAGTTCACCATTAGGCCCCGCCCCCATGACAAACATGCCGCGATTCGCGGGTCGTGGGGAGGGGGCGGAGCCAACATGCTGTGATTCTATAACAACGATCTCATATTAGCTCCGCCCCCTCTGCTCCGACCCCCGAATCGCGGTATACAGCCACGAGGGGGTGGGGCTCTGAATGCCGGACAGCAGCCATTGGAAAAAAAAAATATTTGCCCATCCCCCTATTCCCCCTGCACAAACAAGCCAGCCACCGGCATCAGGAGCTGTTGGGGTCAAGGCCCCATGCTGAAGCAGGGAGGAGAAGACTCCTGGCTGCTGGGGAGGGAGGATTCCGCGCTGCCAGCGGGTGTGGTATGTCCCGCTCGCGGCTGTGCGTGTGGCTCCCTCCCCCCTCCTCACGGGTCAGTAACTGATACAGGGCAGAGGGACCAGCAGCACCAGAGCGGTGCAGAGCAGCTTCGGCTCGGGGGCCCCTTATGTCAGGGGGGCCCGGGGGTACTGACCCCCTTGGCACCCCCCTTAATCCGGCTCTGCTCATGCAGAATCGGGCCCTGATTCTCCCTATTGATCCTCAGAGCTAGTAATTGAATTGTAAATCCATCCCCTCTTGTGGCAATCTAGGTACTGTGGGGGTAAATTAGAAAATGGACACCCACAGGTGGTATACATGAGGTTCTTAAAGTCCTGAAGTATTTTCTCATATGTCCTAGAGGATGCTGGGGTCCACTTCAGTACCATGGGGTATAGACGGTTCCGCAGGAGCCATGGGCACTTTAAAACTTTTCAAGAGTGTGAACTGGCTCCACCCTCTATGCCCCTCCTCCAGACCTCAGTTTTAGAAATGTGCCGAGGTCGACTGGATGCACTCTGAGGAGCTCTACTGAGTTTCTCTGAAAAGACTTATGTTAGGTTTTTTATTTTCAGGGAGATCTGCTGGCATCAGACTCCCTGCTTCGTGGGACTGAGGGGGCAGAAGTAGGAACCAACTTCCTAAAGAGTTTCATAGCTCTGCTTCTGGCTGACAGGACACCATTAGCTCCTGAAGGGAACTGAACGCTAGCCGTGTCTAGATGCTCACTCCCACAGCACGCCGTCACCCCCCTCACAGAGCCAGAAGTCAGAAGACAGGTGAGTAGAAGAAGACAGATCTTCTATCAAGGTGACGGCTAAAGGTACCGCGCGGCTGGCGGGAGCGCAGCGCACCATGTTGCCCACACATACACATGCACTGCAGGGTGCAGGGCGCAGGGGGGGGGGGCGCCCTGGGCAGCATGAAACCTATTGAAACTGGCATAAATAAGGGGCATAAGTTGCTGAGGCACAGTCCTACCCCCGCCAGTATAAAAAATTACCTCATAAAAGCTGAGGAGAAACATGCCATTGAAGAGTGGAGCTTCCTCCTCAGTCAGCCAGCACACTGCTCAGCACCATTTTCTCTCCTTCCAGGCTGCAAAGAAGAACGCTGGTCCTCCTCCACTGCTGAACAAGTATCAGGGTGCAAAACAGGGGGGGCCACAGTGAATTTGGTGCTATATAATTGTGTGATTAACATTATAAAAGTGCTGCATGTCAGTGGGCATTTTGTGTTCACAGACATTGTGTTACTGGCGCTGGGTTGTGAACTGGAAAATCCTATCTGTGTCCCTTTGACAGATTTTACTGTGGGTCTGTCCCCTATAAGCCCGGAGTGTTTGTGGCGTGGTTGTGCACGTGTGTGACATGTCTGAGGCAGGGAGCTCTACCTCTGTGGGAGACATGTTAGGGACACAGAGGTGTAATATGACACCAAGAGCCTGACTGGGTGAAAGGTTACATAATAGTGTGAATCATATCAGTAAGAGGTTGGACTGAATCTCATGCAGAAAACTGAAAATAATCTGTTGAAGATGTGATTTTTAATAGTTCTGCCTTTCATCCACAGGGACCCCTCTGGGTCACATACAAATTTGCACAAGTAGTACAAACTGATACCGACACGGACTCTGATTCCTGTGTCGACACTAGTGATATCAGGGGAATAGGTCCTAAGTTAGCAAACAACATTCAAAACATGTTTTAGCTATAAAGGAGGTGTTAGAAGTTATGAAGCCCCCTCTTTTACCACAAGGAGAGGGTTTACTTTAGTAAAGAAGTAATGTAATTTTCCCTCCACCTCAGGAGTTGAACAGTCTCTTGGAGGGAGTCTGATTTAACCTGAAAAGAAATTTCAGATTCCCAAAAGGAATTCAGGCAGCTTACCTTTTTCCAAAAGGTGGGAGTCACCCCGCATTTTAGACAGGGCCCTGTCATAAAAGACCTGGAATGGCTTCACTTAAGGAATCGACAGACCACAAGTGAGTGAGGTGATCTATTGATGTGGCCAATGGAACACTACTCAGGCCTACCATTGTCTGTGCGTGGGTGAGTAGTGCTATTGAAAAGTGGTCAGAAAACTTGTTATTAGACATTGACACAATAGATGGAGACGAGATACGCCTAACGTTAGGTCATATCAAAGACGCTGCTGCGTACGTACTAGAAACCATGAAATATATTGGTCTCTTGGGATCAAGAACCGCTACCTTGGCAGTATCGGCTCGGAGGGCGTTGTGAATTCGCCAGTGGAATGCTGATGCAGATTCCAAAAGAAATATGGAGGCTCTCCCATATAAAGGTGAGGCCTTGTTTGGTGGTGAGCTGGATGCGTTAGTCTCAGCGGCATACGCAGGTAAGTCAACATTCTTGCCTTAGGCTCCTACACCGGTGAAAAAGGCACATCACTCTCACATGCAGTCCTTACGGCCCAACAAATACAAAAAGGACAAAGGTTCCCCCTTTTTTGCAGGTAGGGGAAGGGGAAAAGGAAAGAAATCCGCAGCGTCTCCTGGATCGCAGGAGCAGAAGTCCACCCCTGCTTCTGCCAAATCTGTTCGGGTGGGAGTACGTCTGAAACTTTTCAGTCAAATCTGGATTCAATCTGGCCTCGACCCATGGGTCTTACAAATAGTGTCCCATGGGTACAAACTAGAGTTTCAAGACGTCCCCCATGCCGATTTTTCAAATCGACCTTGCCAGCTTCTCTTCCAGAAAGAGAGGCAGTAACAACAGCAATTCAAAAATTATGTCAGGATCAGGTCATTGTCCTGGTACCCTTGTCACAGCAAGGAGAAGGTTTTTATTCAAGCCTCTTCGTAGTTCCGAAGCCGGGCGGCTCGGTCAGACCGATTTTAAACCTCAAAAATCTGAATCTCTACCTGAAAAGGTTCAAGTTCAAGATGGAATCCCTGAGGGTAGTGATTTCCAGTCTGGAGGAGGGGGACTTCATGGTGTCAGTAGAAATAAAGGATGCTTACTTGCATGTTCCCATTTATCCTCCTCACCAAGCTTATCTGAGATTCGCAGTACAGGATTGCCATTACCAGTTCCAGACGTTGCCATTCGGACTCTCCACGGCACCGAGGGTATTCACCAAGGTGATGGCGGAGATGATGGTCCTCCTTCGTCAAAAAGGAGTCAATATAATTCCTTATCTGGACGATCTCCTTATAAAAGCGAGATCCAGGGAACAGTTGGTGCAGAACATCGCAGTCTCCCTGTCAATACTCCAACAACACGGTTGGATCATGAATTTTCCAAAGTCGCAGTTGGAACCGACAACAAGATTGTCCTTTTTAGGGATGATTCTGGACACAGAAGTACGGAGAGTATTTCTTCCAGTGGAAAAGGCTCTGGAAATCCAGAAAATGGTCAAACAATTATTGAAACCAACAAGCGTGTCGATCCATCAATGCATTCAGTTGTTGGGGAAAATGGTAGCAGCCTACGAGGCCATACAGTTTGGCCGATTTCATGCCAGAGTATTCCAGTGGGACCTGTTGGACAAGTGGTCCGGATCCCACCTACACATGCACCGGAAAATAATCCTGTCCCCCAAAGCCAGGATTTCGCTCCTGTGGTGGCTACACAGTTCTCACCTACTAGAGGGACGCAGGTTTGGGATTCACGACTGGGTCCTAATAACCACAGATGCAAGTCTCCGAGGCTGGGGAGCTGTCACACAGGGGGAAAGCTTCCAAGGAAAATGGTCAAGTCAGGAAGCCTGCCTTCACATAAACGTTCTGGAATTGAGAGCCATTTACAACGGCCTTCTACAAGCGGTACATCTTCTTCAAGATCATCCCGTGCAGATCCAGTCGGACAATGTAACAGCAGTCGCGTACATAAACAGGCAAAGCGGAACGAAAAGCAGAGCGGCAATGGCAGAGGTGACAAGGATTCTCCTCTGGGCAGAAAGACATGTAAGAGCTCTGTCAGCAATTTTCATTCCGGGAGTGGATAACTGGGAAGCAGACTTCCTCAGCAGACACGATCTCCATCCAGTCTTTGCAGAGGTGACAAGTCTTTGGGGAGTTCCTCAAGTAGACATGATGGCATCTCGTCTAAACAAGAAGCTTCAGAGATATTGTTCCAGGTTGAGAGACCCTCAAGCTATAGCAGTGGATGCACTGGTGACCCAGTGGGTGTTTCGTTCGGTATATGTTTTCCCTCCACTTCCACTGATTCCAAAAGTTCTCAAAATAATAAGAAGAACAAGAGTTTGAGCAATCTTCATTGCCCCAGACTGGCCAAGGAGGACTTGGTATCCAGATCTTCAGGAGTTGCTCATAGAAGATCCTCGGCCTCTTCCTCCTCGAGAGGACCTACTACAGCAGGGGCCGTGTGTGTATCAAGACTTACCGCGGCTACGTTTGACGACATGGCTGTTGAGCGTCGGATCCTAGCCTGAAAGGGTATTCCCAAGGAAGTCATCCCCACTCTTATTCAGGCCAGGAAAGGAGTAACGTCTAAACATTACCACCGTATTTGGAGAAAATATGTGTCTTGGTCTGAATCCAAGAAGGCACCTATGGAAGAGTTTGAGTTGGGACGTTTTCTCCATTTTCTGCAGGCTGGTGTGGATGCGGGCCTTAGATTGGGGTCAATCAAGGTCCAGATTTCGGCCTTATCAGTTTTCTTTCAAAAACAATTGGCCTCCTTTCCAGAAGTTCAGACGTTCGTGAAAGGGGTTCTGTACATCCAGCCTCCATTTGTGCCTCCAGTGGCACCATGGGACCTTAATGTGGTGTTGCAGTTCCTTCAATCAGATTGGTTTGAACCTCTGCAGGAGATAGAATTGAAGTTTCTCACTTGGAAAGTGGTGATGCTTTTGGCCTTGGCATCCGCAAGGCGGGTGTCTGAGTTGGGGGCCTTGTCTCACAAGAGCCCTTACCTGATCTTCCATGAAGATAGGGCAGAGTTAAGAACTCGTCAACAATTTCTTCCAAAG
This sequence comes from Pseudophryne corroboree, assembly GCF_028390025.1. Lineage (NCBI taxonomy): Eukaryota > Metazoa > Chordata > Amphibia > Anura > Myobatrachidae > Pseudophryne > Pseudophryne corroboree. Next base: position 37,421,803 of record NC_086444.1, on the reverse strand, counting down.
GTGGTTTCGTCCTTCCACATCAACCAACCTATTGTGGTGCCAGTAGCTACTGACACTTTCACTGAGTCACAGTCTCTAGATGTGGTTAGAGCTTTAAAGATTTATGTCGCAAGAACAGCTCGGTTACGGAAAACAGAGGCTCTGTTTGTCCTGTATGCTCCCAGCAAGATTGGGTGTCCTGCTTTTAAGCAGACTATTGCGCGCTGGATCAGAGGGACAATTCAGCACGCTCATTCTACGGCAGGCTTGCCGGTACCGAAGTCAGTGAAGGCCCATTCTACTAGGAAAGTGGGCTCATCCTGGGCGGCTGCCCGGGGTGTCTCGGCTTTACAACTTTGCCGAGCAGCTACTTGGTCAGGGTCAAACACATTTGCTAAATTTTATAAGTTTGACACTTTGGCCGATGAGGACCTCAAGTTTGGTCAATCGGTGCTGCAGGGTCATCCGCACTCTCCCGCCCGTACTGGAGCTTTGGTGTAACCCCATGGTACTGAAGTGGACCCCAGCATCCTGTAGGACGTATGAGAAAATATGATTTTAATACCTACCGGTAAATCCTTTTCTCCTAGTCCGTAGAGGATGCTGGGCACCCGGCCCAGTGCGTACTTACCTGCAGTTTGTTCTTTATAGTTACACAAGTTGTGTTTCATTTGTTTTCAGCATGTTGCTGTAAATGGTTCATGCCTGTCGGCATGTGTCATGTTGAATGCCATGTTGTGTGGCATGGTTGAGGTGTGAGCTGGTATGAATCTCACCATTAGTATAAAAGTAAATCCTTTCCTCGAAATGTCCATCTCCCTGGGCACAGTTTCTATAACTGAGGTCTGGAGGAGGGGCATAGAGGGAGGAGCCAATTTACACCCTTGAAAAGTCTTAAAGTGCCCATGGCTCCTGCGGAACCGTCTATACCCCATGGTACTGAAGTGGACCCTAGCATCCTCTATGGACCAGGAGAAAAGGATTTACCGGTAGGTATTAAAATCCTATTTTTACTGTTTGCTGGACGCTATAGCATTGCTGAGGTACCTAAATGACTTTCCTCCTAGTCATGCATTATATTAATGTGTATAGTATGGTTAATGTCTCACTGTCAGGAATCGACTCACCACTGTTATGTCGGTCCGCCGGAGCGGACTCCGTCTGGGGTCACTGCATGTTGCTGTCACCTGTCGCCCTGCTCATGGATGTCGCCGCGGGCCTGGAGGCGCCTCTGGAGTCAACGGGCGTGTGAGTGCGCCGCGTCCCTGCCGGGCCGCGGCATGGGCGCCGCCATGACAGTATTCCCCAGTGTAAGTGCGGCGGCCAATCCGGAGCTTGGCCGCACCCCCTTGTCTCACTCCAGCCAATGCCTGCCGGTCAGGGGGTATATCAGGAGCTGCTGGGTGAGTCAGAGGTGGTCCTGAACTTTGTGTCACTCCTGCGACTCGTGTGTTTGGACCTGTTATCCTGTTCCTCCGTGTTCCTGGATATTCACCTGATCCTCCGTGTTCCTGGATACTCCCCTGTGTCTCCGTGTTCCTGGATATTCTCCTGTATCTGCTACTCCGTGGAACTACAAGCACCAGCACCACAGCAATACCTTTCTGGCTTCACACCTTCCACACCTGCAGTGTGCTCCAGCCATCAGCAGGAGAGACTCCCTATCCAGGTGCATTCTAACAACTCACCTGTGATTCAGCCTGCAAGCTGATTGTGCTTTCCGCCAGCACAGTGGACATTAACACCACGTCTCCTGCATTGCTACCAGGTTTGCTACTACTATTCCTATCTCTGCTGGCTCCACGTTTTAACCATTCCGGTTTCATTTCCATGCTACAAACTCTGCCATAGACTTTCAGTTTCAAAACCATACTATTCCATTGCCATTACCATTGCCGTTACCATTGTCATTTCCATTGCATTCGTTTGTTTACTTTCTGCTGCATTATTATCTGGACTTTTCTGTTATTAATAAATCTACATTGTGCACATGCGCAGAAACCCAGTACAGCCTCCTCACTTCATTCCACCTACCTCCACTGACCCACTAGCGCCCCCTCCGGGGACACAAACAAAACCGTCTCTGACAGTAAGTTCAGGACCGATGGACTCGGACGGTGGTCAGAGTGTGGGGTCAGGGGCCTTAAAAAATCTGGTCTCCCGTTTGGATGGACAAGAGGTTGTGCAGCAGCAGATATTCCAGTTTCTGCAAGGGATGTCTTCCCGGATTGATACGTTACAACAATCTCTGCTAAGTGCGCCTGCATCTCCAGTTCCTGTTACCCCTGCACATGCCAGTGTTGGGGGTTCTTCTTCTTCTCCGGCTGCATCTGCTCCTGTATCTCGTTTGCACTTGCCTGTGCCTAGCAGGTATGATGGCAGTCCGAAGTTATGCCGTGGGTTCCTCAACCAGTGTGAAGTCCAGTTTGAACTTTTACCTCATAATTTTCCCACGCCAAGATCCAAGGTTGCTTATATCATCTCACTGCTCTCTGGATCAGCCCTGAGCTGGGTGTCTCCTCTGTGGGAACGTGCCGACCCGTTGATGAACAACTATGCCGAGTTTGTTTCCATCTTCAGACGCATCTTCGATGAACCGGGTCGTGCAACTTCAGCCTCCGCAGATCTTCTCCAGCTCCGTCAAGGGACTCGCAGTATGGGTCAATACGTCATCCAGTTCCAGACGCTAGCCGCAGAGATCCAGTGGAATAACCAAGCCTTAGTAGCAGCCTTCTGGCATGGACTCTCAGAGAGGATAAAAGATGAACTGGCAACTCGTGATATTCCTGAGCAATTACCCGAGCTAATCTCCCTATGTATCAAATTGGACTCTCGCATCCGCGAACGCAACAATGAGCGTGCTCGTGCTGAGTGTCGCAAACCAAGAATGGTACCTCCTGTACAGTTGCAGCCTCCACCTTCTGATGAGCCTATGCAAATTAATAGGTCCCGCTTAACTGCTGAGGAGCGGTCAAGGAGACTCCGTGAGAGACTGTGTCTTTACTGTGCGGCAGTAGGCCACCAAATAAGTTCTTGTCCAGTGCGTTCAGGAAACGCCAGATCCTGACTTGTAAGGGAGGAGTCAAGTTGGGATCTTTCAAGCAAGCTCCTTCTACCCAAGATCTCATTCTTCCTGTGACCTTAGAGACGGCGGCTGGACTCCAATCTGCAACTGCGTTGGTAGACTGTGGTGCAGCGGGGAATTTCATCACTCAAGCTGCGGTAGACAAGTTTCATCTGCCGGTCTGTGAACTTTCATGTCCCGTCTACATTACGGCAGTAGATGGTAGCCGTATCTCTAAGGGGTATATCACTCAACAAACCAGGCCAGTGATACTGGGGGTTGGGTTCCTACATTCTGAGTTAATTAAGTTTTTAGTTATTCCACAGGCAACTCAGGAGATTGTGTTAGGTATGCCCTGGCTCCAGCTACATAACCCACAGATTGACTGGTCAACATTACAACTAACTGCTTGGGGGTCACATTGCCGTCAGTCTTGTTTAGCCCAAGTTGTTCCTGTCAAGACTTCTGAAATCAAGACCCCGTCTACTCTTCCTACGGCCTACCAAGACTTCGCTGACGTCTCCAGCGAAAAGGCCGCTGATGTTCTACCGCCCCATAGAGAGTGGGATTGCCCCATCGACCTTGTTCCTGGCAAAAAACCACCTAGGGGGCGCACCTACCCGTTATCTGTTCCTGAAACCGAAGCGATGAGTAAATACATCCAAGAAAATCTACAGAAAGGATTCATCCGTCCCTCATCATCACCTGCTGGGGCAGGTTTCTTTTTTGTTAAAAAGAAAGATGGAGGACTACGTCCATGTATTGACTACCGGGGACTTAATGACATTACCATTAAGAACAGCTACCCGTTACCTCTTATTACCGAGTTATTTGATAGGGTCAAAGGAGCCCGCATCTTCACCAAGTTAGATCTCCGCGGTGCCTATAATCTCATCAGAATCCGCAGCGGTGATGAATGGAAGACGGCTTTCAATACTCGGGATGGCCATTACGAGTACCTGGTAATGCCATTCGGGTTGAGCAATGCCCCTGCAGTGTTCCAGCACTTTGTTAATGAAATCTTCCGTGACGTTCTGTACAAATATCTCGTAGTTTACCTGGACGATATCCTCATCTTCTCTCAAGACCTCCCCTCTCATCGTCTCCAAGTCCGTGAAGTTCTCCGACGTCTTCGTGAGAATCGTCTCTACGGCAAGTTGTCCAAGTGCACCTTCGAAGTTGCCTCCGTACCCTTCCTGGGGTATATAATTTCTGGATCGGATCTTCAGATGGACCCGGCAAAATTGGAAGCCATTGCCAATTGGTCCATTCCGAATACTCTCAAGTCAATTCAACGATTCCTGGGCTTCGCCAATTATTATAGGAAATTCATCCGAGGCTTTTCAACTCTCATTGCTCCTATTACCAGCTTAACTCGAAAAGGGGCAGATCATTCCAACTGGTCAGAAGATGCCCTGGCTGCGTTTCAGAAAATCAAGATGGCTTTTATGACCGCACCAGTCTTGCTACAACCTGATGTTAATAAGCCATTCGAGTTGGAGGTGGATGCCTCCACAGTAGGAGTGGGAGCTGTTCTCTCTCAGATAGGAGCTGACGGGAAGATCCATCCCTGTGGATTCTTTTCCCGCAAATTTCTTCCTGCTGAAGTTAATTATTCCATCGGAGATCAAGAGCTTCTGGCGATTAAACTGGCCCTTGAGGAATGGAGGTATCTCCTGGAAGGGGCGAAGTTTCCATTTAACATCTATACGGATCATAAAAACCTGCTCTATCTGAAGGCAGCTCAGTGCCTTAATCCTCGCCAGTCCCGATGGGCTATGTTCTTCTCCCGTTTTAATTTTAAGCTCCATTTCCGCCCAGGTTCTCAGAATACCAAAGCAGATGCCCTGTCTCGATCCATGGAATCCGAGGACGAGATGTCCGATTCAGCACCACGCTCCATCCTGGATCCTGTGGCATTTGCCTCATCACAAGTTTCTCCAGCTCCGCCTCCTGGTAAGATTTTTGTTGCTCCTGAACTCCGTTCTAAGTTGCTGTCTTGGGCCCATCAGTCTAAGTTTACTGGGCATCCTGGTGTCCTAAAGACTTTTAAATTTCTCTCCGGGACATATTGGTGGCCAAAAATGAAAGTTGACATCAAGGACTTTGTAGCGTCTTGTCCTAAATGTGTGCAGCACAAGACTCCTCGTCAGTCTCCAGCAGGTCAACTACAGCCATTATCCATCCCCAGCCGTCCTTGGTCACATCTGTCGATGGATTTCGTCTCTGACCTTCCCTCCTCCCAAGGATACAACACCATCTGGGTAGTGGTCGACAGATTCACCAAAATGGCTCATTTTGTTCCACTCCAAGGACTTCCTTCAGCTCCAAAACTGGCTCAAATCTTCCTGCGGGAGATTTTCCGTTTACATGGACTACCCACTGAAATAATATCTGACCGTGGAGTCCAGTTTGTGGCAAGGTTTTGGAGAGCTCTCTGTTCTGCCATGCAGGTCCATCTCAAGTTCTCGTCAGCATATCATCCTCAGACGAATGGGCAGACAGAGAGGGTAAACCAGGAGTTGGAAACTTTCCTGAGACTGTACGTATCATCTTCCCAAGATGACTGGGTGGATTTGCTCCCGTGGGCCGAATTCGCTCACAATTTCCGCTACCACACAGCTACTGAAACCACTCCGTTCTTCGCTGTTTATGGGCAACATCCACGAGTTCCTGATTTTCAAGACCTTCCTAGCATCGATGTTCCTGCTGCCACTACTGTCCTCAGTCAGTTCTCAACCATCTGGAGGAAGATTCATACTTCACTCAAAAAGGCTTCTGCTCGGTACAAATTCTTTGCCGACCGCAAGAGACGTGCAGTTCCCAGCTTGAAACCTGGGGATAAAGTCTGGCTGTCAACCCGGAATCTTCGTCTTAAAGTGCCTTCGATGAAGTTTGCACCACGCTTCATCGGTCCTTTCTCCATCGAAAGAGTTCTAAATCCTGTGGCTTACAAGCTCAAGTTACCCTCTTCTTTGCGTATTCCTAATGCTTTCCATGTCTCTCTCCTCAGACCATTAGTCCTGAATCGCTTCCAAAGAGCTCTTCCAGTTGGCCCCAGCATTCCAACTCAGCGGGGCATAGAGTTCGAGATAGAGAAGATCCTGGACTCCCGTCACCGGTATGGTCGTCTGCAATATCTCATCGACTGGGCCGGTTATGGTCCTGAGGAGAGGAGTTGGGTGAACTCTGCTGATGTCCACGCTCCCAGGTTGGTCCGTGTTTTCCACAGGTCTCATCCTTCCAAGCCACGTGGGTGTTCGGTGCCCACCCATAAAGGAGGGGGTACTGTCAGGAATCGACTCACCACTGTTATGTCGGTCCGCCGGAGCGGACTCCGTCTGGGGTCACTGCATGTTGCTGTCACCTGTCGCCCTGCTCATGGATGTCGCCGCGGGCCTGGAGGCGCCTCTGGAGTCAACGGGCGTGTGAGTGCGCCGCGTCCCTGCCGGGCCGCGGCATGGGCGCCGCCATGACAGTATTCCCCAGTGTAAGTGCGGCGGCCAATCCGGAGCTTGGCCGCACCCCCTTGTCTCACTCCAGCCAATGCCTGCCGGTCAGGGGGTATATCAGGAGCTGCTGGGTGAGTCAGAGGTGGTCCTGAACTTTGTGTCACTCCTGCGACTCGTGTGTTTGGACCTGTTATCCTGTTCCTCCGTGTTCCTGGATATTCACCTGATCCTCCGTGTTCCTGGATACTCCCCTGTGTCTCCGTGTTCCTGGATATTCTCCTGTATCTGCTACTCCGTGGAACTACAAGCACCAGCACCACAGCAATACCTTTCTGGCTTCACACCTTCCACACCTGCAGTGTGCTCCAGCCATCAGCAGGAGAGACTCCCTATCCAGGTGCATTCTAACAACTCACCTGTGATTCAGCCTGCAAGCTGATTGTGCTTTCCGCCAGCACAGTGGACATTAACACCACGTCTCCTGCATTGCTACCAGGTTTGCTACTACTATTCCTATCTCTGCTGGCTCCACGTTTTAACCATTCCGGTTTCATTTCCATGCTACAAACTCTGCCATAGACTTTCAGTTTCAAAACCATACTATTCCATTGCCATTACCATTGCCGTTACCATTGTCATTTCCATTGCATTCGTTTGTTTACTTTCTGCTGCATTATTATCTGGACTTTTCTGTTATTAATAAATCTACATTGTGCACATGCGCAGAAACCCAGTACAGCCTCCTCACTTCATTCCACCTACCTCCACTGACCCACTAGCGCCCCCTCCGGGGACACAAACAAAACCGTCTCTGACACTCACTAGGAAAAGTCAGATGAAGTCCTCTCTCTGTTGGTGGGCAGGCTTGAAAAATAAAGATCCTAATGTATAGCTACTGTACATAATTGTTGGCTTTCAATTTTCCTGTTTTCCACTTGTTGGCCTGGATTCAGCACCCTCATTGTTTGGACGCCCCTGCAGCCTAGTATACTTGCATGTGAAGCTGTGCCGGTTGTATTTCAACAGACAGGGATGGCTGACAGCTTACCAGGTTGAGGGGAGGGTAGAACCCACTAGAAGCCCCCCTGACAGGACAATAAAGTCCCTTGCAGCATGGAAGGTCTTTTGTGATGTCTCCCTTTGCTCACACAGTGCCAAGAAGCTGCCTCAAGGCAGCTCTATCCGCACCACCAGTCATATACCAGCAGCCACCCATGCAGATCCAACATGCACATGGTTCCGCACCTGATCAGGTTCCTCTGTCCAAACACTGCTCTTGACTTTTCGTTTCACATCAACTTCCTCAAGCCGCCTCCTCTCCTGCTAGTCATGTGACCATCAAAACAGGTTTTTTTTCTGGGTCCGCTCTGTCCCAGTTGCCGGGGCAACATCAGTCTTCACTGCAGCCATGGCTCCTCTGCCGCTGCAGCCTTGTAATTAAGGGGAGCTCTGTCATGTGGAGCCAGTTTTTAAGAATAAAGACAATGGCCCAAATGTAATAGCCTGTGATTTGTGGGCATCAGTGCATTTTGATTATACAACAACTAGATTTAAAGCGGCTGATCGTTTTAAGACACAATTAGGTTATTGCAGAAATCGTGCCAGTGCAAGTAAATCCCAGATTATCACATTAGGGACAATAGACGCTCGGATCCAAGTCAAAAATGGATGTGATAGGGCAAGTAGCAATATTCCTCTTTATCTAGTATTAGAATTTATGAAGCAAAAAAAAATTATAGAATAGGGGCTCTCACATCCAGTCCTCAAGTACCCCCCTGTTGGAATATGTGTATACTATTGGCGGTGGTATGGCACACACCAGCGGATGGGTGTGGATCATTCGGTCGACCAGAATAGGTCGACCCCATATGGTTGACATGTAATAGGTTGACAGGGTCAAAAGGTTGGCAGGGTCATTAGGCCGACGTGTAAAAGGAAGACACTCGAAAAGGTCGATAGGTACAAAAGGTCAACAAAGTCAAAAGGTCAACATGGAAATGGTCAACACAGAAAAGGTAATGTGATTTGTACAGCCGTACTCACAGTTATGCTTATATAGACCTTCAGCATGGGGCGAGGCATACAGGTCACCAGCCAGTGACTGTACGTGGGTAGGGGTGCAGGATGCAGTCGGTACCAGGGGTTATGTATAGCAGGATGGTCAGTGGTAATAGCAGTGTCTCTCTGAAGCTAAGTGGAACATGTCTGTGTCTCACTGTGGTGCTCTAACACAGTAACAAGATGGTGCCACACATGCACAGAAGTACAGATGGCAGCCATCTTGGTTAGGGTTTAAAGTAGAGATGAGCGGGTTCGGTTCCTCGGAATCCGAACCCCCCCGAACTTCACGCTTTTTACACGGGTCCGAGGCAGACTCGGATCTTCCCGCCTTGCTCGGCTAACCCGAGCGCGCCCGAACGTCATCATCCCGCTGTCGGATTCTCGCGAGGCTCGTATTCTATCGCGAGACTCGGATTCTATATAAGGAGCCGCGCGTCGCCACCATTTTCACACGTGCATTGAGATTGATAGGGAGAGGACGTGGCTGGCGTCCTCTCCGTTTAGATAGAGAGTGAGACACTTGATTTACTGGAGCATTAGGAGTACTCAGAGAGTGCAGAGTTTTGCTGATAGTTATACTAGTGGTGACCACCAGTTTTATTTATTATTTAATATAATCCGTTCTCTGCCTGAAAAAAAGCGATACACAGTCACATACCATATCTGTGCTCAGCCTCAGTGTGCTGCATGATAATATCATCTATGTATATCTGACTGTGCTGAGTAGTGCTCACTGCTCACACAGCTTAATTGTGGGGGAGACTGGGGAGCAGTTATAGCAGGAGTACATATTTAACAGTGCACACTTTTGCTCCCAGAGTGCCAGTGTGACTGACCAGCAGTGACCACCAGTATATTGTCTGCCTGAAAAAGTTAAACACTCGTGTGGTGGTTTTTTTTTTTATTCTATATATAAACGCATTCTGCTGACAGTGTCCAGCAGGTCCGTCATTCATTATATTTCTATCTTCTTCATACTAGTAGTTTAGGAGTCTGCAGTGCTGACAGTGTCCAGCAGGTCCGTCATTATACAATATATACCTGTCCTGCAGTAGTGATATATATATATTTTTTATATCATTATCATCCAGTCTATACTAGCAGACGCAGTACGGTAGTCCACGGCTGTAGCTACCTCTGTGCCGGCAGTCGCTCGTCCATAATTGTATACCTACCTGTGGTGTTTTTTTTTTTTTCTATCTTCTTCATACTAGTAGTTTAGGAGTCTGCAGTGCTGACAGTGTCCAGCAGGTCCGTCATTATACAATATATACCTGTCCTGCAGTAGTGATATTTATATATATTTTTATATCATTATCATCCAGTCTATACTAGCAGACGCAGTACGGTAGTCCACGGCTGTAGCTACCTCTGTGTCGGCAGTCGCTCGTCCATAATTGTATACCTACCTGTGGTGGTTTTTTTTTTCTATCTTCTTCATACTAGTAGTTTAGGAGTCTGCAGTGCTGACAGTGTCCATCAGGTCCGTCATTATACAATATATACCTGTCCTGCAGTAGTGATATATATATATTTTTTATATCATTATCATCCAGTCTATACTAGCAGACGCAGAACGGTAGTCCACGGCTGTAGCTACCTCTGTGTCGGCAGTCGCTCGTCCATAATTGTATACCTACCTGTGGTGGGTTTTTTTTTTCTATCTTCTTCATACTAGTAGTTTAGGAGTCTGCAGTGCTGACAGTGTCCAGCAGGTCCGTCATTATACAATATATACCTGTCCTGCAGTAGTGATATATATATATATTTTATATCATTATCATCCAGTCTATACTAGCAGACGCAGTACGGTAGTCCACGGCTGTAGCTACCTCTGTGTCGGCAGTCGCTCGTCCATAATTGTATACCTACCTGTGGTGGGTTTTTTTTTTCTATCTTCTTCATACTAGTAGTTTAGGAGTCTGCAGTGCTGACAATGTCCAGCAGGTCCGTCATTATACAATATATACCTGTCCTGCAGTAGTGATATATATATATTTTTTATATCATTATCATCCAGTCTATACTAGCAGACGCAGTACGGTAGTCCACGGCTGTAGCTACCTCTGTGTCGGCAGTCGCTCGTCCATAATTGTATACCTACCTGTGGTGGTTTTTTTTTTTTCTATCTTCTTCATACTAGTAATTTAGGAGTCTGCAGTGCTGACAGTGTCCAGCAGGTCCGTCATTATACAATATACACCTGTCCTGCAGTAGTGATATATATATATTTTTTATATCATTATCATCCAGTCTATACTAGCAGACGCAGTACGGTAGTCCACGGCTGTAGCTACCTCTGTGTCGGCAGTCGCTCGTCATCCATAAGTATACTAGTATCCATCCATCTCCATTGTTTACCTGAGGTGCCTTTTAGTTGTGCCTATTAAAATATGGAGAACAAAAATGTTGAGGTTCCAAAAATAGGGAAAGATCAAGATCCACTTCCACCTCGTGCTGAAGCTGCTGCCACTAGTCATGGCCGAGACGATGAAATGCCATCAACGTCGTCTGCCAAGGCCGATGCCCAATGTCATAGTACAGAGCATGTAAAATCCAAAACACCAAATATCAGTAAAAAAAGGACTCAAAAATCTAAAATAAAATCGTTGTCGGAGAAGCGTAAACTTGCCAATATGCCATTTACCACACGGAGTGGCAAGGAACGGCTGAGGCCCTGGCCTATGTTCATGGCTAGTGGTTCAGCTTCACATGAGGATGGAAGCACTCAGCCTCTCGCTAGAAAAATGAAAAGACTTAAGCTGGCAAAAGCACAGCAAAGAACTGTGCGTTCTTCGAAATTACAAATCCACAAGGAGAGTCCAATTGTGTCAGTTGCGATGCCTGACCTTCCCAACACTGGACGTGAAGAGCATGCGCCTTCCACCATTTGCACGCCCCCTGCAAGTGCTGGAAGGAGCACCCGCAGTCCAGTTCCTGATAGTCAGATTGAAGATGTCAGTGTTGAAGTACACCAGGATGAGGAGGATATGGGTGTTGCTGGCGCTGGGGAGGAAATTGACCAGGAGGATTCTGATGGTGAGGTGGTTTGTTTAAGTCAGGCACCCGGGGAGACACCTGTTGTCTGTGGGAGGAATATGGCCATTGACATGCCTGGTGAAAATACCAAAAAAATCAGCTCTTCAGTGTGGAAGTATTTCAACAGAAATGCGGACAACATTTGTCAAGCCGGGTGTTGCCTTTGTCAAGCTGTAATAAGTAGGGGTAAGGACGTTAACCACCTCGGAACATCCTCCCTTATACGTCACCTGCAGCGCATTCATCATAAGTCAGTGACAAGTTCAAAAACTTTGGGCGACAGCGGAAGCAGTCCACTGACCAGTAAATCCCTTCCTCTTGTAACCAAGCTCACGCAAACCACCCCACCAACTCCCTCAGTGTCAATTTCCTCCTTCCCCAGGAATGCCAATAGTCCTGCAGGCCATGTCACTGGCAATTCTGACGAGTCCTCTCCTGCCTGGGATTCCTCCGATGCATCCTTGCGTGTAACGCCTACTGCTGCTGGCGCTGCTGTTGTTGCTGCTGGGAGTCGATGGTCATCCCAGAGGGGAAGTCGGAAGACCACTTTTACTACTTCCACCAAGCAATTGACTGTCCAACAGTCCTTTGCGAGGAAGATGAAATATCACAGCAGTCATCCTGCTGCAAAGCGGATAACTGAGGCCTTGGCATCCTGGGCGGTGAGAACCGTGGTTCCGGTATCCATCATTACTGCAGAGCCAACTATAGACTTGTTTGAGGTACTGTGTCCCCGGTACCAAATACCATCTAGGTTCCATTTCTCTAGGCAGGCGATACCGAAAATGTACACAGACCTCAGAAAAAGACTCACCAGTGTCCTAAAAAATGCAGTTGTACCCAATGTCCACTTAACCACGGACATGTGGACAAGTGGAGCAGGGCAGACTCAGGACTATATGACTGTGACAGCCCACTGGGTAGATGTATGGACTCCCGCCGCAAGAACAGCAGCGGCGGTACCAGTAGCAGCATCTCGCAAACGCCAACTCTTTCCTAGGCAGACTACGCTTTGTATCACCGCTTTCCAGAATACGCACACAGCTAAAAACCTCTTACGGCAACTGAGGAAGATCATCGCAGAATGGCTTACCCCAATTGGACTCTCCTGTGGATTTGTGGCATCGGACAACGCCAGCAATATTGTGTGTGCATTAAATATGGGCAAATTCCATCACGTCCCATGTTTTGCACATACCTTGAATTTGGTGGTGCAGAATTATTTAAAAAACGAGAGGGGCGTGCAAGAGATGCTGTCGGTGGCCAGAAGAATTGCGGGACACTTTCGGCGTACAGGCACCACGTACAGAAGACTGGAGCAACACCAAAAACACCTGAACCTGCCCTGCCATCATCTGAAGCAAGAAGTGGTAACGAGGTGGAATTCAACCCTCTATATGCTTCAGAGGTTGGAGGAGCAGCAAAAGGCCATTCAAGCCTATACAACTGAGCACGATATAGGAGGTGGAATGCACCTGTCTCAAGCGCAGTGGAAAATGATTTCAACGTTGTGCAAGGTTCTGCAACCTTTTGAACTTGCCACACGTGAAGTCAGTTCAGACACTGCCAGCCTGAGTCAGGTCATTCCCCTCATCAGGCTTTTGCAGAAGAAGCTGGAGACATTGAAGGAGGAGCTAACACAGAGCGATTCCGCTAGGCATGTGGGACTTGTGGATGGAGCCCTTAATTCGCTTAACAAGGATTCACGGGTGGTCAATCTGTTGAAATCAGAGCACTACATTTTGGCCACCGTGCTCGATCCTAGATTTAAAACCTACGTTGTATCTCTCTTTCCGGCAGACACAAGTCTGCAGGGGTTCAAAGAACTGCTGGTGAGAAAATTGTCAAGTCAAGCGGAACGCGACCTGTCAACATCTCCTCCTTCACATTCTCCCGCAACTGGGGGTGCGAGGAAAAGGCTCAGAATTCCGAGCCCACCCGCTGGCGGTGATGCAGGGCAGTCTGGAGCGACTGCTGATGCTGACATCTGGTCCGGACTGAAGGACCTGCCAACGATTACGGACATGTCGTCTACTGTCACTGCATATGATTCTCTCCCCATTGAAAGAATGGTGGAGGATTATATGAGTGACCGCATCCAAGTAGGCACGTCAGACAGTCCGTACGTATACTGGCAGGAAAAAGAGGCAATTTGGAGGCCCTTGCACAAACTGGCTTTATTCTACCTAAGTTGCCCTCCCACAAGTGTGTACTCCGAAAGAGTGTTTAGTGCCGCCGCTCACCTTGTCAGCAATCGGCGTACGAGGTTACTTCCAGAAAATGTGGAGAAGATGATGTTCATTAAAATGAATTATAATCAATTCCTCCATGGAGACATTCACCAGCAGCAATTGCCTCCACAAAGTACACAGGGAGCTGTGATGGTGGATTCCAGTGGGGACGAATTGATAATCTGTGAGGAGGGGGATGTACACGGTGATGAATCGGAGGATGATGATGAGGTGGACATCTTGCCTCTGTAGAGCCAGTTTGTGCAAGGAGAGATTAATTGCTTCTTTTTTGGTGGGGGTCCAAACCAACCCGTCATTTCAGTCACAGTCGTGTGGCAGACCCTGTCACTGAAATGATGGGTTGGTTAAAGTGTGCATGTCCTGTTTATACAACATAAGGGTGGGTGGGAGGGCCCAAGGACAATTCCATCTTGCACCTCTTTTTTCTTTCATTTTTCTTTGCGTCAGTGCTGTTTGGGGAGTGTTTTTTGGAAGGGCCATCCTGCGTGACACTGCAGTGCCACTCCTAGATGGGCCAGGTGTTTGTGTCGGCCACTAGGGTCGCTGAGCTTAGTCACACAGCTACCTCATTGCGCCTCTTTTTTTCTTTGCGTCATGTGCTGTTTGGGGAGTATTTTTTGGAAGGGCCATCCTGCGTGACACTGCAGTGCCACTCCTAGATGGGCCAGGTGTTTGTGTCGGCCACTAGGGTCGCTGAGCTTAGTCACACAGCTACCTCATTGCGCCTCTTTTTTTCTTTGCGTCATGTGCTGTTTGGGGAGTGTTTTTTGGAAGGGCCATCCTGCGTGACACTGCAGTGCCACTCCTAGATGGGCCAGGTGTTTGTGTCGGCCACTTGGGTCGCTTAGCTTAGTCACACAGCTACCTCATTGCGCCTCTTTTTTTCTTTGCGTCATGTGCTGTTTGGGGAGTGTTTTTTGGAAGGGCGATCCTGCGTGACACTGCAGTGCCACTCCTAGATGGGCCAGGTGTTTGTGTCGGCCACTTGGGTCGCTGAGCTTAGTCATCCAGCGACCTCGGTGCAAATTTTAGGACTAAAAATAATATTGTGAGGTGTGAGGTGTTCAGAATAGACTGAAAATGAGTGGAAATTATGGTTATTGAGGTTAATAATACTTTGGGATCAAAATGACCCCCAAATTCTATGATTTAAGCTGTTTTTTAGGGTTTTTTGAAAAAAAACACCCGAATCCAAAACACACCCGAATCCGACAAAAAAAATTCGGTGAGGTTTTGCCAAAACGCGTTCGAACCCAAAACACGGCCGCGGAACCAAACCCAAAACCAAAACACAAAACCCGAAAAATTTCCGGTGCACATCTCTAGTTTAAAGCCTCCCTAAGGGAACCAATATGGAGTATGTGCAGTAGAACTCAATGACTTAAGCACCCCTGACAGATCATATTTTGTAGATTTCTTTAATCATGCACAGATGTGTTCATCTATTTTACTGGGTCAGTAATTATCCAACCTGCTTCTACAGACAGAAATCCTCAAAACATGACCTGTTGGGAAAACTTGAGAGTTCAGGCAGGGGACCCCCTTATAGAGCATAATCATTCACAACTGTCCCAGTGGAGTTCACTAGTCTTAGCATAGGCTTGGCACCCTTCCTGGATATCTCCTAGCCATCTCCTACTGGAGCCCCCCCCCCCCCCCCCCCCCCTTTGTGTAGATAAATTTGCAGCTATACGGGGAAGGGGTAGAGGCCTTATATCAAGAAGTTTCCGTACCCACCAGAGACCTGCTCCCATCTCTCTTCCTAATACCCATTCTCTCTCTCACGCCCTTTTCTTTACTGACACCCTCTCTCTTCCCTCCCTCTCTCTCTCTTTCTCCATCTCTCTCCCTTACACACTCTCTCTCTCCCCTCTCACTCTTTTCCCCCCAACAACCTCTCTCTCTTGCTACCCCTCTCTCCCTCACTCTGCTCTCTGCTCTCTCCATGATACCTCTATCTCATTACCTCACTCTCTGTCTCTGCCCTCTCTCGCTCTCTGTCACCCTCTCTGTCTCTCTACTTCACTTCTCTCTCTCTATGTCACTCCCCTTTTTCTCTGCTTCGCTCCCCCCTCTCTCTCTTTCTCTCCCCTCTCTGACATTCTCTCCCTGACACACTCTTTCTCTTGCTTCCCCTCTCTCCCTCACTCCTCTCTATCTAGCTTGCTCTCCTCTCTCCATGACACCTCTCTGTCACTCCCTCACTCTCAATCTGTCTCTCCTTGTCTATCTTGCTCCCCCTCTCTCTCCCTGACACCTTCACACACTCCCTGACACTGTCTTTATTTCCTCTCTCTCTCTCTCTCCCCTCTCTCCATGACACTCTTGATCACTCCACTCTCTCAATCTCACACACACTCCACTCTCTCTCTCACACTTCCCTTTTTGTCTGCCTCGCTACCCTCTCTCACTCTCTGTCACCCTCTCTGCCCTCTCTCTATTTCCTTCTCTTTCACGCTACTTTCTCTCTTTCCCTCACCCTGACATCCTCATGCTTTCTAGAGATGAGCGCCTGAAATTTTTCGGGTTTTGTGTTTTGGTTTTGGGTTCGGTTCCGCGGCCGTGTTTTGGGTTCGAACGCGTTTTGGCAAAACCTCACCGAATTTTTTTTGTCGGATTCGGGTGTGTTTTGGATTCGGGTGTTTTTTTCAAAAAACACTAAAAAACAGCTTAAATCATAGAATTTGGGGGTCATTTTGATCCCAAAGTATTATTAACCTCGAAAACCATAATTTACACTCATTTTCAGTCTATTCTGAATACCTCACACCTCACAATATTATTTTTAGTCCTAAAATTTGCACCGAGGTCGCTGTGTGAGTAAGATAAGCGACCCTAGTGGCCGACACAAACACCGGGCCCATCTAGGAGTGGCACTGCAGTGTCACGCAGGATGTCCCTTCCAAAAAACCCTCCCCAAACAGCACATGACGCAAAGAAAAAAAGAGGCGCAATGAGGTAGCTGTGTGAGTAAGATTAGCGACCCTAGTGGCCGACACAAACACCGGGCCCATCTAGGAGTGGCACTGCAGTGTCACGCAGGATGGCCCTTCCAAAAAACCCTCCCCAAACAGCACATGACGCAAAGAAAAAAAGAGGCGCAATGAGGTAGCTGTGTGAGTAAGATTAGCGACCCTAGTGGCCGACACAAACACCGGGCCCATCTAGGAGTGGCACTGCAGTGTCACGCAGGATGTCCCTTCCAAAAAACCCTCCCCAAACAGCACATGACGCAAAGAAAAAAAGAGGCGCAATGAGGTAGCTGACTGTGTGAGTAAGATTAGCGACCCTAGTGGCCGACACAAACACCGGGCCCATCTAGGAGTGGCACTGCAGTATCACGCAGGATGTCCCTTCCAAAAAACCCTCCCCAATCAGCACATGATGCAAAGAAAAAGAAAAGAAAAAAGAGGTGCAAGATGGAATTGTCCTTGGGCCCTCCCACCCACCCTTATGTTGTATAAACAAAACAGGACATGCACACTTTAACCAACCCATCATTTCAGTGACAGGGTCTGCCACACGACTGTGACTGATATGACGGGTTGGTTTGGACCCCCCCCCCCAAAAAAGAAGCAATTAATCTCTCCTTGCACAAACTGGCTCTACAGAGGCAAGATGTCCACCTCATCTTCACCCTCCGATATATCACCGTGTACATCCCCCTCCTCACAGATTATCAATTCGTCCCCACTGGAATCCACCATCTCAGCTCCCTGTGTACTTTGTGGAGGCAATTGCTGCTGGTCAATGTCTCCGCGGAGGAATTGATTATAATTCATTTTAATGAACATCATCTTCTCCACATTTTCTGGATGTAACCTCGTACGCCGATTGCTGACAAGGTGAGCGGCGGCACTAAACACTCTTTCGGAGTACACACTTGTGGGAGGGCAACTTAGGTAGAATAAAGCCAGTTTGTGCAAGGGCCTCCAAATTGCCTCTTTTTCCTGCCAGTATAAGTACGGACTGTGTGACGTGCCTACTTGGATGCGGTCACTCATATAATCCTCCACCATTCTATCAATGTTGAGAGAATCATATGCAGTGACAGTAGACGACATGTCCGTAATCGTTGTCAGGTCCTTCAGTCCGGACCAGATGTCAGCATCAGCAGTCGCTCCAGACTGCCCTGCATCACCGCCAGCGGGTGGGCTCGGAATTCTGAGCCTTTTCCTCGCACCCCCAGTTACGGGAGAATGTGAAGGAGGAGATGTTGACAGGTCGCGTTCCGCTTGACTTGACAATTTTGTCACCAGCAGGTCTTTCAACCCCAGCAGACTTGTGTCTGCCGGAAAGAGAGATCCAAGGTAGGCTTTAAATCTAGGATCGAGCACGGTGGCCAAAATGTAGTGCTCTGATTTCAACAGATTGACCACCCGTGTATCCTTGTTAAGCGAATTAAGGGCTGCATCCACAAGTCCCACATGCCTAGCGGAATCGCTCCCTCTAAGCTCCTTCTTCAATGCCTCCAGCTTCTTCTGCAAAAGCCTGATGAGGGGAATGACCTGACTCAGGCTGGCAGTGTCTGAACTGACTTCACGTGTGGCAAGTTCAAAGGGCATCAGAACCTTGCACAACGTTGAAATCATTCTCCACTGCACTTGAGACAGGTGCATTCCACCTCCTATATCGTGCTCAATTGTATAGGCTTGAATGGCCTTTTGCTGCTCCTCCAACCTCTGAAGCATATAGAGGGTTGAATTCCACCTCGTTACCACTTCTTGCTTCAGATGATGGCAGGGCAGGTTCAGTAGTTTTTGGTGGTGCTCCAGTCTTCTGTACGTGGTGCCTGTACGCCGAAAGTGTCCCGCAATTCTTCTGGCCACCGACAGCATCTCTTGCACGCCCCTGTCGTTTTTTAAAAAATTCTGCACCACCAAATTCAAGGTATGTGCAAAACATGGGACGTGCTGGAATTTGCCCATATTTAATGCACACACAATATTGCTGGCGTTGTCCGATGCCACAAATCCACAGGAGAGTCCAATTGGGGTAAGCCATTCCGCGATGATCTTCCTCAGTTGCCGTAAGAGGTTTTCAGCTGTGTGCGTATTCTGGAAAGCGGTGATACAAAGCGTAGCCTGCCTAGGAAAGAGTTGGCGTTTGCGAGATGCTGCTACTGGTGCCGCCGCTGCTGTTCTTGCGGCGGGAGTCCATACATCTACCCAGTGGGCTGTCACAGTCATATAGTCCTGACCCTGCCCTGCTCCACTTGTCCACATGTCCGTGGTTAAGTGGACATTGGGTACAACTGCATTTTTTAGGACACTGGTGAGTCTTTTTCTGACGTCCGTGTACATTCTCGGTATCGCCTGCCTAGAGAAGTGGAACCTAGATGGTATTTGGTAACGGGGGCACACTGCCTCAATAAATTGTCTAGTTCCCTGTGAACTAACGGCGGATACCGGACGCACGTCTAACACCAACATAGTTGTCAAGGCCTCAGTTATCCGCTTTGCAGTAGGATGACTGCTGTGATATTTCATCTTCCTCGCAAAGGACTGTTGAACAGTCAATTGCTTACTGGAAGTAGTACAAGTGGGCTTACGACTTCCCCTCTGGGATGACCATCGACTCCCAGCGGCAACAACAGCAGCGCCAGCAGCAGTAGGCGTTACACGCAAGGATGCATCGGAGGAATCCCAGGCAGGAGAGGACTCGTCAGAATTGCCAGTGACATGGCCTGCAGGACTATTGGCATTCCTGGGGAAGGAGGAAATTGACACTGAGGGAGTTGGTGGGGTGGTTTGCGTGAGCTTGGTTACAAGAGGAAGGGATTTACTGGTCAGTGGACTGCTTCCGCTGTCACCCAAAGTTTTTGAACTTGTCACTGACTTATTATGAATGCGCTGCAGGTGACGTATAAGGGAGGATGTTCCGAGGTGGTTAACGTCCTTACCCCTACTTATTACAGCTTGACAAAGGGAACACACGGCTTGACACCTGTTGTCCGCATTTCTGGTGAAATACCTCCACACCGAAGAGCTGATTTTTTTGGTATTTTCACCTGGCATGTCAACGGCCATATTCCTCCCACGGACAACAGGTGTCTCCCCGGGTGCCTGACTTAAACAAACCACCTCACCATCAGAATCCTCCTGGTCAATTTCCTCCCCAGCGCCAGCAACACCCATATCCTCCTCATCCTGGTGTACTTCAACACTGACATCTTCAATCTGACTATCAGGAACTGGACTGCGGGTGCTCCTTCCAGCACTTGCAGGGGGCGTGCAAATGGTGGAAGGCGCATGCTCTTCACGTCCAGTGTTGGGAAGGTCAGGCATCGCAACCGACACAATTGGACTCTCCTTGTGGATTTGGGATTTCGAAGAATGCACAGTTCTTTGCTGTGCTGCTTTTGCCAGCTTGAGTCTTTTCATTTTTCTAGCGAGAGGCTGAGTGCTTCCATCCTCATGTGAAGCTGAACCACTAGCCATGAACATAGGCCAGGGCCTCAGCCGTTCCTTGCCACTCCGTGTGGTAAATGGCATATTGGCAAGTTTACGCTTCTCCTCCGACAATTTTATTTTAGGTTTTGGAGTCCTTTTTTTTCTGATATTTGGTGTTTTGGATTTGACATGCTCTGTACTATGACATTGGGCATCGGCCTTGGCAGACGACGTTGCTGGCATTTCATCGTCTCGGCCATGACTAGTGGCAGCAGCTTCAGCACGAGGTGGAAGTGGATCTTGATCTTTCCCTAATTTTGGAACCTCAACATTTTTGTTCTCCATATTTTAATAGGCACAACTAAAAGGCACCTCAGGTAAACAATGGAGATGGATACTAGTATACAATTATGGACTGCCTGCCGACTGCAGACACAGAGGTAGCCACAGCCGTGAACTACCGTACTGTACTGTGTCTGCAGCTAATATAGACTGGTTGATAAAGAGAAGATGTCTATGTAACTATGTATGTATAAAGAAGACTGAAAAAAATCCACGGTTAGGTGGTATACAATTATGGACGGACTGCCTGCCGAGTGCAGACACAGAGGTAGCCACAGCCGTGAACTACCGTACTGTACTGTGTCTGCAGCTAATATAGACTGGTTGATAAAGAGAAGATGTCTATGTAACTATGTATGTATAAAGAAGACTGAAAAAAATCCACGGTTAGGTGGTATACAATTATGGACGGACTGCCTGCCGAGTGCAGACACAGAGGTAGCCACAGCCGTGAACTACCGTACTGTACTGTGTCTGCAGCTAATATAGACTGGTTGATAAAGAGAAGATGTCTATGTAACTATGTATGTATAAAGAAGAATGAAAAAAAACCACGGTTAGGTGGTATACAATTATGGACGGACTGCCTGCCGAGTGCAGACACAGAGGTAGCCACAGCCGTGAACTACCGTACTGTACTGTGTCTGCAGCTAATATAGACTGGTTGATAAAGAGAAGATGTCTATGTAACTATGTATGTATAAAGAAGAATGAAAAAAAACCACGGTTAGGTGGTATACAATTATGGACGGACTGCCTGCCGAGTGCAGACACAGAGGTAGCCACAGCCGTGAACTACCGTACTGTACTGTGTCTGCAGCTAATATAGACTGGTTGATAAAGAGAAGATGTCTATGTAACTATGTATGTATAAAGAAGAATGAAAAAAATCCACGGTTAGGTGGTATTACAATTATGGACGGACTGCCTGCCGAGTGCAGAGACACAGAGGTAGCCACAGCCGTGAACTACCGTACTGTGTCTGCTGCGACTGGATGATAAATGATATAAAAAATATATATATATCACTACTGCAGCCGGACAGGTATATATTATATATTATATAATGACGGACCTGCTGGACACTGTCTGTCAGCAGAATGAGTTTTATTTTTATAGAATAAAAAAAAAAAAAACACACAAGTGAAGTCACACGACGAGTGTTTAACTTTTTCAGGCAATCACAATATAAGTATACTACTAACTATACTGGTGGTCAGTGTGGTCAGGTCACTGGTCAGTCACACTGGCAGTGGCACTCCTGCAGCAAAAGTGTGCACTGTTTAATTTTAATATAATATGTACTCCTGGCTCCTGCTATAACCTATAACTGGCACTGCAGTAGTGCTCCCCAGTCTCCCCCACAATTATAAGCTGTGTGAGCTGAGCAGTCAGACAGATATATAATATATATAGATGATGCAGCACACTGGCCTGAGCCTGAGCAGTGCACACAGATATGGTATGTGACTGACTGAGTCACTGTGTGTATCGCTTTTTTCAGGCAGAGAACGGATATATTAAATAAACTGCACTGTGTGTCTGGTGGTCACTCACTATATAATATATTATGTACTCCTGGCTCCTGCTATAACCTATAACTGGCACTGCAGTAGTGCTCCCCAGTCTCCCCCACAATTATAAGCTGTGTGAGCTGAGCAGTCAGACAGATATATATAATATTATATATAGATAATAGATGATGCAGCACACTGGCCTGAGCCTGAGCAGTGCACACAGATATGGTATGTGACTGACTGAGTCACTGTGTGTATCGCTTTTTTCAGGCAGAGAACGGATATATTAAATAAACTGCACTGTGTGTCTGGTGGTCACTCACTATATAATATATTATGTACTCCTGGCTCTTGCTATAACCTATAACTGGCACTGCAGTAGTGCTCCCCAGTCTCCCCCACAATTATAAGCTGTGTGAGCTGAGCAGTCAGACAGATATATATAATATTATATATAGATAATAGATGATGCAGCACACTGGCCTGAGCCTGAGCAGTGCACACAGATATGGTATGTGACTGACTGAGTCACTGTGTGTATCGCTTTTTTCAGGCAGAGAACGGATATATTAAATAAACTGCACTGTGTGTCTGGTGGTCACTCACTATATAATATATTATGTACTCCTGGCTCCTGCTATAACCTATAACTGGCACTGCAGTAGTGCTCCCCAGTCTCCCCCACAATTATAAGCTGTGTGAGCTGAGCAGTCAGACAGATATATATATAATATTATATATAGATAATAGATGATGCAGCACACTGGCCTGAGCCTGAGCAGTGCACACAGATATGGTATGTGACTGAGTCACTGTGTGCTGTGTATCGCTTTTTTCAGGCAGAGAACGGATTATAAAGTAAACTGCACTGTCCTCACTAGTAAACTCTCTCCACTCAGTCTCTACACTTCTACAGTAACAGTACTCCTCCTAGTCAGCTCCAGTAAATCTCTCTCAGTCTCTTATAATCTAAATGGAGAGGACGCCAGCCACGTCCTCTCCCTATCAATCTCAATGCACGTGTGAAAATGGCGGCGACGCGCGGCTCCTTATATAGAATCCGAGTCTCGCGATAGAATCCGAGCCTCGCGAGAATCCGACAGCGTCATGATGACGTTCGGGCGCGCTCGGGTTAACCGAGCAAGGCGGGAAGATCCGAGTCGCTCGGACCCGTGAAAAAAAACATGAAGTTCTGGCGGGTTCGGATTCAGAGAAACCGAACCCGCTCATCTCTAATGCTTTCTCACTGACACCCTCTCTCCCTCACTTCTCTCTCTCACTGATGCCATCTCTGCCTTGCTTCTCTCTCTCTGCCTTCTTCTCTCCCTGACACCCTCTCTCTCCCTCCCTCCCTCCCTGACACCATCTTCCTTTCTCTTTCACTCCCCTCTCTCTTCCTCTCTCCTTCACTCCCCTTTCTCTACCTTGCTCCTCTCTCTTCTGCTCCTCTCTCTCTACCCTTCTTTCTTGCTACTGTACCCTCTCTCTCTCCCTCACACTCTCACCCTGACACCCTCTCGCTCTCCCACACTCTCTTGCTGCTTCTCTCTCTCCCTGACACCTCTTTCTCCCTGAAACACACTCTCTCTCTCTCTCTATCTCTTTTGCTCTCCTCTCTCTCACCCTGACACCCTCTTTCTCATCCACTCTCTTTTGCTCCCTCTCTCTCTCTCTCTCTCCCTGACACCTTCTCTTTCTCCCTGACACACTCTCTCTTTTGCTCCTCTCTCTCGCTGTCTCCCTGGGACCCCCTTTCTCTCTGCCTGACATTCTCTCTCTCTCGCTCTCCCTGGCACCTT
Organism: Pseudophryne corroboree; assembly: GCF_028390025.1. Lineage (NCBI taxonomy): Eukaryota > Metazoa > Chordata > Amphibia > Anura > Myobatrachidae > Pseudophryne > Pseudophryne corroboree. The sequence continues at coordinate 37,397,906 of NC_086444.1, read as the reverse complement.
TTCTGTCTCTCTCGCTCTCTCTCCTGCTCCCACTATTCGGGAGCAAGATGGTCAGGCATCCTTAACTACGACACTGGCAGTCAGTCGAGAGTCTGCAGACAAGGTAATGAGTAGTAGTGGCAGCATAGATTAAATTGGTGGGGCCCCCCACATTTTAGTTATACCGGGGGCCCCCACTAGCCTTAATCCTAAACCTAACCCTGAAACTATCCATCAAGCCAAATACATCTTTTCTGCGTGGGAAGCATTTTCCCTATCTGCCATAATCATCCCTTTTTATATAGAAGAGAAAAACTCTTGCAGCCACCCAGGGAGCACACAAGTCACCTAGCTTCACCTCCTACCAGGTACAAGAACGTTTACACATAAATTCATACATTTTAAACAACGCCTTTTCATATCTATCGGCACTTTGTATTATATTTACTATATCCTTAAAACGAAATATCCAATACATATTGATTTTAGCATGAAATGAAAACACAATGAATACTGGCGGAAGGTGAACGAATCCACAGAAAACGACAAATGTGTCAGTTCTGCTTCATATTTCAAATGGACTTTTATTGCTTGGGAGACCCGCGGAAGATTAAGTTCTGAAATGACACATGAATCATATTGATCTAGTAAACAGCGTTGCAGGTTTGATGTGAACCGAGACTCCTGTGCTAAGAGCTAGAACCATAAAGAGACAGAGTGACACACTTTAGCCCTGGATTAGCTATTCTGAGGCAAAATATTCTGTAAACCCTCACTAGAGACTACAAGCTTAAACAAATCTACAGCGCATTGATTTCTTTGGAATCGTAGGAAAAACTAACTTTGCAGTTGAGAGACTCTTTTATTAAATATCTGCTGGAGAAAGGGCGCAGGGCGTCATTTCTGAACAGGAAAAATACGCCAAATAGTGCATTTGATATATCCCCTGTCCCCCTCTCCGTGTCTCTCCCTGTCACCCACTGCCTCTCCGTCACCCTCTGCCTCCCCCATGCCTTCTGTTGTCACCTTCTGCCTGCCCCATGCCTTATGCTGTCACCCTTTGCCTCACGACGTCACCCACTGCTGTGTGCCATATTGAGAACTTGGGTTGGGGTGGAGGAGCGGGTCCAAATTAGATTTTTGCACCTGGGCCTACAACTCACAAGTTCCGCCACTGGTGGGGACTGATCCCTGGCGGGGGCCCGGGCTTGTTGGAATTATCTGGCAGGGGCATAAGTCTGCTGTCCAGATAGGGCATGACCACGCTTCTCCGATTTGGTCATGGAACCCAGTACCCAGGCCCCGTTCTGCTCTCAGCGCCCCTGTCTGTCTGGACGACAACTTTGTTTGTAAATGAAAAAAACAGAAAGAGAAATAACATCACTTCAAAACTCAGGGGAGCCCTCATTTGGCGGCAGATGTACTAAGCCTTTGAGAGATAAAGTGGAGAGAGATAACGCACCAAACAATCAACTCCTAACTGACAATTTTCAAACACAGCCTGTAACATGGCAGTTATGACGTGATTGGCTGGTACTTTAGCTCTCTCCACTTTATCTTTCTCTGAGGCTTTAGTACATCTCTCTCTGGATGCGTTAAGTTGTCTTTATTTTTAAATGGTGTATAAAAAAATAAAATACTGGCGCTGAAAATATCAACCAATTTACAATACCCAATAAGCTACTAGAAGGCGGGCTTACCCTAAAAGAGAAACATATAGGAACAGGAAAATGGTGGGAGCGCTGCTTAGGTGAGGCTAAACAATTTATTAAAAAGTTTCTTAAAAAGGCTAAATAGCATAGCAAGGCAAGCACCGATCAGCCACGGGATGGTGCGAAAATTATGCACGCACCAGCATTCGCAAGGAGATTGACAGGAAGAGGGCATTTGTGGGTGGCAACTGACCGTTTCTAGGGAGTATCCGGAAAAACGCAGGAGTGACCGGTGTTTTGTGGGAGGATGCGTGACGTCAGCTCCGGCCCCGATCATCGCAGCGGCTGAGTAAGTCCTGGGCTGTGCAGAGACTGCGCAAACTGCTGTGCAACCCTCCAGGAAAAGCGAACGCACCCCTGCACAAAGCTAATACCTTCTCCCTGTAGGCGGCGGCTGCCTGATCGCAGGGATGCAAAAATAACTATGGGGATATCTGGTTAGTTACAGAAAAGTATAGGATCTAAATAAAGGTTGAACTCGATGGAGAACGTGTCTTTTTACAAGTTGATTTCGAGGTGATCGCTAGCTGCCATTGTTTGCAGCGCAGTGGTCAGGCTAAAAATCAGCATTTCTGGGCATGTGTATGGGCCGCAATGCGCACGTGCGTCGTACGGGTACAAATCCCGATGTGGTTGTGCACATGTTGTAGCGAAGTTTTCAGTCGCACTGTCGGCCGCAAGAAGATTGTCAGGAAGGGGGTGTTACTGGGTGACAACTGACCATTTTCAGTGAGTGTTTGCAAAAACGCAGGCGTGTTTGGGCGTTCGCTGGGCGGGTATATGACGTCAAATCCGGACACGAAAAGGCTGAGGTGATCGCAAGCGCTGAGTAGGTTCAGAGCTACTCTGAAACTGCACAAACTGTTTTTGCAGAGCTCGGCTGCACAAGCGTTCGCACTTCTGCTAAGCTAAAATACACTCCCAGTGGGCGGCGGCATAGCGTTTGCACGGCTGCTAAAACTAGCTAGCGAGCAATCAACTCGGAATGACCCCCTATATTACTATTTTACTATGTTAAATGCATAACAAATGGCCTGATATTGATGTTGTAATGTGACCAAAACAGACCCAGCACAATGGTGAGAAAAGCTTCAGTGGCACACAGGACTTTTGACAATTGGACTTTTGACAACACTGGAAAACAGACAAAAATGTACAATCAGACAAATTGGTTAAAACCATTTTGTTTTAACCAATTTGTCTGAACGACTGTTTTTGTCAGTTATTTGGTATTTAGGAGAAAATGGTCAATTGTCATTTGCTCCCATACATTACCAGAGTATCATTCCAACCAGCCAGATTTGACAATAAATCTTTAGGTGTATGGCCAGCTTTGAACTCAGTATTAGTGACTCACCAGAGATGGAGTCACCTAGACACTGGTTGGTGGGCTGATATTTTTTGCCCAAAAAATGTCAAGAACATCAAATTTGCTCTATGTTTGATTGACCCCATCTGTGTCATCACTGTCTGTCTGCCCCTCCCCTTTAGAATCTCACAAGCAGATCCCTCGTCCCTCATGTACTTTTCCTTCCCTTACCTAAACTGTCTTCTATTCCATACTCCCTTCGATGGCACCAGATTCCTCGGTTTTCTGCCACACTGGTACTTATTTCAGTGTCGTCTGCTGACGCAGCTATGTTTATATACCCTGTACTTGTCCGATATTGTGTTGAATTGGTAGTCACAGTTTTCTTGTTTATGTACTCTTTAATTGGGCGCTGTGGATCCCTTGTGGCACCATATAAATGAAGGATGATAATAATAATAATAATAATAATAATAATTGTAGGGTCTATTATACGTATTCTGACTAGCAGTGCTTGGTATTGCAGAGTGTGCATCGGCACTATATTTTCTCTTACTTTGTGGAACTACAAGTGTCAACATGATAGCACCTCTTACTATGGGCCAGATGTACTAAGCTTGAAAAGTGATAAATATCACTGTGATAAAGCACCAGCCAATCGGCTCCTAACTGTCATTTTTCAAACACAGCCTGTGACATGGCAGTTAGGAGCCGATTGGCTGGTGCTTTATCACAGTGATATTTATCACTTTTCAGGCTAAGTACATCACCCCCTATATGTGTAATTAGGGTGTGCAGTCCAAGACCCCCCTCCCATATTATAAATATGGATTAGTTCAGCTTTATTTCTTTCATAAGCAAATCATTATAAGGAGGCGTCATCAGATCTCTCTGTATTACGGGTATCACTAGGGGCTGCAGCACAGTCCAAAACTCAAATAGGGAAGCCACACCCACTGCCACCCCAAATATCGCCGGCCGGGACTCACTGGCAATGTCAGTGTTTTGGTTGATATACAGCATATGCATTTACTCCATAAAGGTTACTGTGCAAAAATATTACCATTTAAAGGATGGGAACTCAACCTATTTACAGCGCCACTGGAAATAATAGGTGATCATGCCAGAGGAATAAGATGGCGTTCCTGTAAACCAGAAGTGCTCCTCTAAATGTCTGAAACCACAAAAAGTAATAGAAAAGAAACCAGCATGTAATTACTTAAAAATATTCTCATACAATAATAATATAAAGTATAACACTAATATTCCTGTTACGGAAAAAGAAAAGCGTTAACATAAAAAGACAGACGTTCTATTGATTAAAAGTGGTAAGCATTATCTCAGCAATTCACATAATGCTTTACCAGTACACATTCACACATAAACACAAACAGATAAATGTAACAGGCAACCAACATTTATATCTTTACTCCATTCTGAGGAAACCACTAAGATAATACAGAGAAACGCGTCAGAGAGTGGACCCCACGGTGATCTTTGGGGGACTGTTTCTGCAGCGGTCTGCAGTCAGCATACAAGGATAGGCTTGGTTGGGGAATCACCTGCACATTAGTGCTTAATACTGACCTAATGTTTAATGTGGAGAGATCAACCGTATTAGCAACTTTAGAGGGACTTTGTTCTTCAAGTACATTGAAGATCTTTTTATGCTCTATATACTGTACATACCATATATTGAGCAACAATGCAGTACTACTATCAACTTTATTTATCTGGTTCACATTTTATTTACACAGCATATGATCTTTAGAATAATAGTATTACACTTGGAAAAATCTTTATTCACAGCAATTTTCATGTATGCTCCACAGCCAACTGCAACAGGTCAGATGCAGTCCACATTAAGGGGGTCATTCCGAGTTGTTCGCTTGCTAGCAGTTTTTAGCAGCCGTGCAAACGCTATGCCGCCTCCCACTGGGAGTGTATTTTAGCTTAACAGAAGTGTGAACAAAAGGATCGCAGAGCGGCTACAAAGTTTTTTTGTGCAGTTTCAGAGTAGCTCAAAACCTACTCAGCGCTTGCGATCACTGCAGACCATTCAGTTCCTGTTTTGACGTCACAAACACGCCCTGCGTTCGCCCAGCCATGCCTGCGTTTTTTCTGGCATGCCTGCGTTTTTCCGAACACTCCCTGAAAACAGTCAGTTGACACCCAGAAACGCCCCCTTCCTGTCAATCACTCTGCGGCAGCCAGTGCGACTGAAAAGCATCGCTAGACCCTGTGTGAAACTACAACGTTCGTTGTAATAGTACATCGCGCGTTCACACTGCGCCACATATGCATGCGTAGAAGTGCCTTTTTTTTGCCTTATCGCTGCACAGCGACCAAATGCAGCTAGCGATCAACTCGGAATGACCCCCAAGCACATAGCACCAATATCCCCCCTTGATGGTGGTGCAGCAAGAAAGTTTATACAATGGCAGCCATATTAGCTGTGTGGCAAGGCCCCCAGATACAGTTTGGCATCCCAAACTTCCCTTTGCAACACTGCCTCCTCCTGTTGAATCTGTGCATTGCACCTTCCCCTATTTTAAAAGGTTCAATAAAATGACTTCAGACTCATGACGGCAATTCCCCATTAACACCCCTCCATTTATTTCTGATTCATTGATTCAGAGCAGTGGCTGTTGCAAAACGAATCCAGTTAATAAACAGTTGATCCACTTCTATTGACACTCTGCTTCTTCCGTGTCATTTCCTGCGCTCACGAAAGTGTTTAGCATAAACCAATTATTTGTACATGTTTAATCACTACAACAGGGGCGCCAATTATAGCTGTAAATCGGTTTTGTGACCCATACTTAAGTACCTAATTAATAACAAACTTCCCCTTAATTACTCTACTGTTGTCTTTTGCGAGACTTGTAATAAATAATAATATTAAATATGATAAATAGTTTATAAATTATCAGTAGAAGGTAGGTGTACAGGGAAGCATTAGAAAGACAATGGTAAACAGCATGAACACGCATGGTTCGGATACCAGCCCGTGGCTGAATTATACCCCTTTCACTCCGCACAAATAACCCGGTATCAACCTGGTATATTGCCAGGTCGACTCAGGTCGCTGTGCGCTGTGAAAGGGTCACTCCAGAAATACCGGGTCGCCTGACCTGGTAATTCAACTCGGGAATAAAGAAGGGTTGAGGGTTAGGGGTTTTTGGCTGACTAAAACCAGGTTAAATACAGGCTTGAAGTCAGCCAGCCACAGAACCTGTGTAATTCATGGTAAATCTAATAGGCCCTACACACTGGCCGACATCACTGCACAATATGAACGATCTCGTTCATTAATGAACGAGACAATGTTCATATCGTGCAGTGTGGAGGCTCCAGCGATGAACGATGCGCGGCCCTGCGCTCGTTCATCGCTGGTGTCCCGTCGGCTGTGCATGCAGGCCAATATGGACAATCTCGTCCATATTTGCCTGCAGTTCTATGGAGCCGTGTGACGGGGGGAGTGAAATAACTTCACTCTCCCTGTCACTGCCCCCTCGCCGCCAGGTCGCCCGTCGGCCGTATCCGCCGTCGGGCAGCTCGGCGGCGGATCGGCCAATGTGTAGGGCCCATAAGCCTAGGTACACACTATACAATTATCTGGCAGATCTAGCTGGTTCAAATGAAAATCTGGTAATGGATAAGAGCAAATTAAAATCGACCATTTGCTCCCAAACACTTACAAAACCCGTCGTTCATACAAATTTGTTAATCACAAATTTAACCAACTTGGATGAACGACAATTTAGCATTTTTTTTTGGAGCAAATGGTCGGTTGCCATTTGCTGTCATCCATTACCAAATTTTCATTCCAACCAGCTAAATCTGGCAGATTATTTGCCAGATAATTGTATAGTGTGTACCTAGGCTAACTATAGTTCCCCTATGGGCATATGGGCATATTAGGTCTTAAAAAGATATCTAAAAGTATGAGCACACTCAACCAAAGTGACATAAGTCTAATTCTAATTACAAATAGATGCGTAAGGGGGATCAGTACTAAATCCCGCTGGACGGGATCCCGGCGGTCGACGTACCGACGCCGGAATCACGACCACACAATCCCGACAAGGGTGGGGAGCGGAACGCAGCCCCTTGCGGGCACGGTGCCTCGCTACGCTCGGAACACTATTATATTCTCCCTCTATGGGTGTGGTGGACACCCACAGAGGGAGAATATGTCGGGGTTGTGCCGGTCGGGATTCCAGCGTCGGTATTTCGACCGCATCCCGCGTAAGGAATTACTCCACCACACTTTACTTTTCACAAAGCCACAGTTTGAATCCTGGCGGAGACTGATAGCAAGAATGGTTTCTGCAGTATTCAAAAATGTAGAATTATCTACACCAGTGTTTCCCAAACCTGGTCTCCATGGAACCCTAACAGTGCATCTTTTCCAGATCAGCTAGGTGGGGCACAGGTGTGTTCATTGGCGAAAACAATACTACAGGTGGTAGCATACCTCCCAACATTACATGACCCTCTCCAGGAGGGACACAATGCTCTGCTTCTGGACTTTTCTCTCAATTTATGATTGCCGGCACCTGTGTTGAACAGGTTAATGGATAAGAAAGGCGTTTCAGCACAGGTGCTGGCAATCATACATTAAGAGGGAAGTCCAGGACTTCCGGTTCCGGCTGCCCGATGCGAGGCAGCTGAGGCAGTGAGCTCCGCTGCTGAACGCGCCCTGCCAGCTATTTCACGGCTCTAACAGCCTCCCACACAGCGCTGACACCGCCAGCTACTTACCCTGCCCTGTCCTCTGCATGGACAGATATCTCCTCCCGATGCCCAGCAACAAGAACCGCTCGCAGAAAGAGAAGGAGCGGCGCCGGACCGAAACAAAGATGGCGCCGGACGCCAGCTCCAGCGCCTCAGCCACTTCTCAGCTGCTCCCACCGCAAGACACCCTAACTTCTGGATCGGAGGTAGGCACTGCTCCTAAAGGGGAATCGGGGATAACCTTACTGACTCCCCACCAACCACAGAAATACCCCTGCCACCTCCAGACACCCCAGTCACTTACGGGGAAATGATCGGAGCTATACGCCTGGCAATGGGCCCACTCCTTAAAGCACAAACAGCAGATATAAATAAACAGCTCTCTCTGCTTACACAGCGTGTTTTAGATACCGAGCATCGACTGGGTGAGGCTTTTGCCGATGTCGCTGGTCTGAAACAATCTGTCACTCGCCATGATAAAGAAATATACCAACTACACAATAAGATACAAGATCTTGAAAATCGATCTAGGAGACATAATCTCAGGATTATTGGGCTCCCTGAGTCATTGAAGGGCCAGGAATTATTCGACTTTACTAAACTCACATTACCCAGCTTGCTGCATATACAAGACCGATGTGAGGATATTATTATCGAACGTGCACACAGGATAGGCCCAGCCCGGTCACAAGAAGGAGCACGTCCTCGTGCAGTAATATTTAAAACCCTCAATTACTTACATAAAGAGCTGATATGGTCCGCCTCCCGCAGGCAGAGAAATATATCCTGGGAGGGTCACAGGATATTGATCTTTCAGGACTATTCCGCAGAATTGACCAAAATGAGAAAGGATTTTGCCCCGATATGTTCTCGTCTAATACAAGAGAATCGTAAATTTGCCTTGCTATATCCTGCCAGGCTACGTCTTTATAACGGTTCTACCTTTAAAGATTTTTTAACAGTATCAGATGCAGAAGCTTTCCTATCCGGGGAATCTGAAACCCAGGACCCCCACCGTAGAATGTCTGACTGTGACTAATGAAAACACTTGTATTATTGGCTTACCTATTACAATATTGCCATGTGCGGTACATGTCACGAAGGATTGTATCTCTTGTACATTGCTTCCTCGGTATCTATAGACTTTCTACGATACCCAGGATATACACCTATAGAGTTCTCGGGACTAATGAACATATATCTGTTGGGCCTAACTACTCTATATTATTTTTGGAGTGAAATGTTATACCGCCAGGTGTTATGCAAAGCTGTGGAAATTACGTTGTTTAAGAGCTAGGCGCGTTTGCCTAGGAGCAAGATATGCTCATAGTTATAATTTCTATGTTTTGCAATACTCTCCACTTTGCTGGGAGTTATTATTTGTTTGTGATGTTTTTGATTGTTTTGTTTTTTTCAAATGTATGTCTATTCCAGGAATCGTCTACCCGCCCCCCAGAAGGGCAATATGGGCTGTCATTTCATGTCTCTCTTTATCTCATGCCATATTATCTGTAAACAGTATAATAAGTGCCTTGGGAAAGGTCCCGGGACCGGGACAGCAATTCCCCCGCTTGAAAAACATCATAAGGTACTGCTTCCAGCTCTATTCTACCAATGTCTATTCAAATAGGAAGCTGGAACGTGAGGGGTATTAACTCCCCCGCGAAACGAAAACGTATACTGATGTACTTGAATAAGCTCCACATTGATTTGTTGTTTCTCCAGGAAACACACCTGATCCCCACTGAGGTCCTGAAACTCAATATGCTTAAATGGACAGTCCTCGCTGCTTCCTCATATAACTCCAAATCAAGGGGCGTTGCTATATTAGCCGCAAAACACCTCAGGATAGAAATATCTGATCTCACCTCAGGCCCTTTAGGCCGCTATGTGTTATGCCAAATACAATGTGACCAACAAAAATGTATTTGTCTTAATGTATATGCCCCCTCTGTTTATTCTAATTCCTTTTTTCAAACCATCGTATCCCTGCTTACCCCTTTTTTAGACATGCCTATTCTCCTTTGTGGGGACTTTAACATTATCTCCCTCCCTCAGCTAGACAAACAATTCCCCAAATTAGCTAGACGTAGACTCCCAAAATTTGGAGTGCCTGAGTTGGCACGGCAACTACTATTGTTAGATATATGGAGGGTTAAACATCCTACAGAAAGGGAGTTCTCCTGTTTGTCGGCAGCTAAGGGGATGCTGTCAAGGATTGACTACATGTTACTATCCAGTACTCTACTACCTAGGGTTGAGAGAGTTGAAATGGAATCAATATCCCTATCTGATCACGCTGTTATCTGGACGGACCTATTTTTAGGTAGGAAACAAACTGATTTCATTAATTGGAGATGCCCAGCATCCCTGTCTGTGTCCGTTCCTTTGCAGCAAGCAGTATCCACAGCATGGGATCACTATGAAAAAGAAAATTTACTCACACTTCATTCCAACCCGCGTTGTTTTGGCAAGCAGCTAAGGCCACTTTGAGAGGGGTCATCATCTCACATTCGGTCTCAGGTAAAAGAACACTCAACAAAGATTACCTTACAACACAGCAAACCCTTACCATGGCATTTCAAGCATATAAAGCTAACCCTTCGTTAGCCACGAAAAAAGCTTATAAGGCAGCCACACAGAAGTTTGATAACATATTTACGCGTTTAGAATCCTCATACACATTTAAAGGAAGATGTAAATTCCACAGGTTTGGGAATAAGTCTAGCAAATTGATGTCTAACTTACTACTGGGCCAGCGAACTTCTCCCACCATACACCCTCTTAGACAACAAGATGGCACTTTGACCTCATCTAACACACAAATAGCAGTGGTTTTACAACTTTTTTACGAAAACCTGTACTCCCTCCCCTCTACTGCCCCCCATTCAGGGTTGACATTCAGGGAGGACTTACCTCTCCCAAAATTACCGAATTCCTACCACACACAGCTGACGGCGGATATCACAGTTGCGGAGGTGATGGCGACGTTATCCACACTGAAGCGTGGGAAAGCGCCTGGCCCGGATGGCTATACCTCTGAGTTCTATAAATTACTATCCCCCAAACTAGCTCCAATCCTAGTATTGGTTTATAACAATGTCCTGGCGACGTGAATCCTTCCAAATTATTTTAATGAAGCTACTCTGCGGTTGCTTCCGAAACCGGGTAGGGACCTGTCTGATCCCGGTTCATACCGCCCGATATCACTTCTAAATTTGGATAACAAGATTTTGACTAAAATATTGGCGGAACGTTTGAAAGTGGTTATGCCTTTGGTGGTTCACCGGGATCAGACGGGCTTCATCATGGGAAGGAACTCGGTGAACAATATCCGACGGGTACTGGCCGCGGTGCAGGGCTCCCAGTGCGCCATGTCCAGGGTGCCACAAGCAATTTTATCCTTAGATGCTGAAAAAGCCTTTGACATGGTGCACTGGGACCACTTGTTTGACTCTTTGGCCAGATTTGCTTTTCCCGATGAATTTTTAATTTTTTTTTAAAACTTTGTACACTCTCCCCACTTCTAGAATTATATGCAATGGGCTGATGTCAGCAAGTTTTAAAATAGAACGAGGGACCAGACAGGGATGCCCACTATCACCCTTATTGTTCTCCCTCGCACTCGAACCCTTGGCCATTGCCCTTAGACACTCCCCCCTATACCAAGGCATTGTGCTGGGAAGCACAGACCTCCGCTTATCATTGTTCGCGGACGATATGTTGCTCTTTTTATCTTATCCTACCCATTCTATCCCGACAGCACTTAATATTATCAATCAATTTGGGAAATTTTCAGGCTACAAAATTAATGTTAATAAATCGGAACTCCTTGTATTGAACGGGCCCAGACCTACCCTCCCAGCGACTGACAACTTGAGCACTATTAAGGCAATGGACTCCAAACTTAAATATCTAGGAATAAGCATCCCTAATAAAATGGAATCCTTATACAAACTAAATTCCCCACCAGTGATAGCACTTATGGAACAATCTTTGTCACGGTGGCATAACCTACCTTTATCATTGCTGGGTAGAATTGAAGTCATTAAGACGGTGATATTCCCCAAGTTGACATATATAATGCAAATGTTGCCTATCAAATTGACAGGGAAGGACACGAGACGTATAATGTCCGCATGTAGTAAATTTTTATGGAAGTCCAAGAAACCTCGGATCTCTATGGTTAAACTGCAAATACCCAAAAAGAATGGAGGATTGGGACTTCCTAACCTTACCAATTATTCACGTGCACTTTTGCTGAGGTATGCCCTTGACTGGTTGACAGAGCAGAATATATATACGGACGTGTCACTGGACAGTGCTGTCCTAGCTCCATTTTCCCCAGGAGCCCTTCTACACACCCCTAAACCCCATATCCCCACACACATATATAACAGATTGATTTTCAGAGATACTTATGAAGCCTGGTGGTTTGTAAATGAGAAGCTACACCACAACCCCTGCAACTCTCCTTGGTTACCTATATGGGGAAACCCGATGTTCACTCCAGGTTTGGAAAACCCAGTTTTTGAACGCCTTCGGCTGAAAGGCCTTAAAGCGATCGCCCAGGCATTTGACCCAGGAGGCACATTATTGTCCTTCCAGGATCTTCAGACTTTATACGGTCTTCCTGATTCCTATCAGTTCTCCATCCTACAACTCTTTCATTACATACACTCGCTACCCCCGATGACCTCCCCTTCTCTATTAGTTGACACTCTGTTCCCTATCCTCTCTAAGTTTCTTAAGAAACAATATAAACCTAGAGATATCTATTTAAAACTTATGGAACCCTCTCACACTCAAATATGGCAAAAGATGACTGACACCTGGAGTAAGGATATACCTTTATTGCAGGATAGTCAAACACTATTCAAATACTATGCGCAAACACTTCGTGTTGTTCAATCTCCAACCCTTCAGGAAGTACACGTAAAGACACTGTATAGGGCATACGTGTCCCAGAGCCAGAGAAGACATTTTGTTCAGGAAGAATCAGGAAGATGCCTGAAGTGTGGGTACTTTTCGGCCACCTTTTATCACAATATCTGGTCCTGCGGGCACATAAAAAGGTTTTGGTATAAAATAGTGGGTTACATTAATACATATTTCTCACTCAAAGCTACACTAGATCCTATAGCCTTACTATTTGCCAACTTTGAGGCTTGGAATATCCCCATGTCACAGAGAAAAATAATCCCTTTCCTGATGACCTTGGTCACGGTAGCTAAAAAAGTGATTCTCAATGCCTGGATATCACGACACACGCCAAGCCTACTGGAAGTAGAAAACCTATTATCTAAATATGTGTCCTATAACAAATATACTCTTGCCACGGGTTCTATTACTGAGACCGCACAGTTTTATAAGAAATGGGAACCATTTATCTGTATTACATCCCTCAATTTGTAGTACCTTCCCTCCCCCCCGAAAAATACCTTAACACTGGCACAGGGTGTTGATGGAAGAAAAGATTGGGCAACCTTTTTCCTCAATGTTGCTTGTTCATGCTTACATCGACTGTATCTCTAGCTGTAACGAGAACTTGTAGTACCAGACATATCGAAACAATTATGCCTTGCTGAGATATGAGACCTGAGATATTCTTAAATAATGACAGAGACGATTGATTGGCCTCCCCTACACCCTTTTTCCGGTTTGTTTCCCCCCCCTCCCTTCACCCTTTCCTTACCCCTTTTTTCTTCCCTGTTGTTTTCTTCTGTTTTTCCTACCCCCCAGAGTTTTTTCACGAGGTTTGAGAAGCTCTGAGTATCACCTTGGAGAATGTGTAAGGTATATGATTCAAATGATATACAATATGCTGATTTGGACATGGTTATCCCATACTAAAGCATTACAGGTTCTTAATACTAACTTGATAAACACTGTAGACAGACCAACACTTTCTGTGCCAATATGTGTATTAGAAAATGCATACAAAACCTGTTGTTATTTCTTACTTAAACGCTTGTATCACTGATCTTTCTTCCCTTTGAGGGAAATTTGACTCACTGAATCTTATGAACAGTATATATATATATATTTTTTTTTCTCATTATACATTCTCTATGTAATGCTGTAATGTGTTAATTGTTTCAAAATGATAAAATTCAATAAATATATTTTGAAAAAAAAAAAAAGAGGGAAGTCCAGGAGCAGAGCATTCTGTCCCTCCTGGAGAGTGTCATGACGGGAGGTATGCGGTAGTAATTGAGGATACTTTGAAAACATGCGCAAGGTTCAGTGAGTTTGACAATCACCGCTTGATACCATTTGTAAGTAATTAAAAAATAATTGATATATTCCAAGTGAAATGGTAAATAAGTGACGCTGTCGCACATTAACACAGATAAAGAGACGGTGTTGAGTCGCATTATATAAAAACATGGGACAGAGAAAGTAGAAATTGGAATAATTACAATATGTGTAAGAAAAGATATTTCTGGATAAAGAAACATGACTGTCAGATAGATAGATCTACACTAATAACTGTCAGAAGAAGCTGAAGTGAAAAGTTACACGGAAGAGGATATAATTACTAGGATTCTCATCTCTAGCAGAATAATAATATAATATTAAGCACAAATACTTCACGTGTCAGAGGCATAATAGGGATAAAAGATATTACATTGTACAATGTTACATTTCTGAAGTGATATCTTCATAGATTCAGGGTCACATCTGCAATTAAACAGCTGAAGTGACTTCATTAAGCCAGCTGCTAGCATGAGAGACACATCCCTGGTCACACTACACAGAGAAGCCGAATACATCCTTACACAGTAAAGACTTCTCAAGCGCTCCACAATGAGGTTAAATGGTCATAAGGTTATCGCCGCGGTCCAATGATCCAGCTAGAAACTGTCTTCTCAATTAAGATATTCCTCTATTTATCTAACGTCCTCTGTCCAATTTTACCAGCTTTAATATATTATTTAATTTACTCATTTTAAAGCAAAAACCTTTACTTTTAATTCACATAACCCTAACCACTCCCCGCAGCCTACCCCCTAACCTCCAACCACAGCCTAACCCTCATACCTGCAGTGTATCCATAACCCACCCCTACAACTAGATCCTAACCCTCCCACCTGCAGTCTAACCCAAACCTCCCCCCAAAGCCGGGTCCTAACCCTCCCACCCGCAGTCTAACTTTAACCTCACCTCCACAGCCAGATCCTAACTCTCTTAACCAGAGACTAACCCTAACCTCCTCCAATAGCCAGAGCCTAACCCTTCCACCTGCAGTCTAACTCTAACCTCTCCCCACAGCCAGAGCCTAACCCTCCTAACCACAGTCTTACCTTAACCTCACCTCCACAGCCAGAGCCTAACCCTCCTGCCCACAGGCTAACCCTAGCCTCCCCCAACAGCCAGAGCCTAACCCTCCTACCCACAGTCTAACCCTAACCTCACTTCACAGCCAGAGCTTAATCCTCCCACCTGCAGTCTAACCTTAACATCCCCCCACAGCCAGAGCCTAACCCTTCCACCCGCAGTCTAACCCTAACCTCCCCCCACAGCCAGAGCCTAACCCTCCTAACCACAGTCTAACCTTAACCTCACCTCCACAGCCAGAGCCTAACCCGCCTACCCACATTCTAACCCTAAGCTCCCCCAACAGCCAGAGCCTAACCCTCCTACCCACAGTCTAACCCTAACCTCACCTCACAGCCAGAGCCTAACCCTCCCACCTGC
Organism: Pseudophryne corroboree; assembly: GCF_028390025.1. Taxonomy (NCBI): domain Eukaryota; kingdom Metazoa; phylum Chordata; class Amphibia; order Anura; family Myobatrachidae; genus Pseudophryne; species Pseudophryne corroboree. The sequence continues at coordinate 37,382,465 of NC_086444.1, read as the reverse complement.
AGTCTAACCCTAACCTCCCCCCACAGCCAGAGCCTAACCCTTCCACCCGCAGTCTAACCCTAACCTCCCCCAACAGCCAGAGCTTAACCCTTCCACCCGCAGTCTAACCCTAACCTCCCCCAACAGCCAGAGCCTAACTCTTCCTTCCGCAGTCTAACCCTCCCACCTCCCCCAACAGCCAGAGCCTAACCCGCCTACCCACAGTCTAACCTTAACCTCACCCCACAGCCAGAGCCTAACCCTCCTACCCACAGTCTAACCTTAACCTCACCCCACAGCCAGAGCCTAACCCTCCTACCCACAGTCTAACCTTAACCTCACCCCACAGCCAGAGCCTAACCCTCCTACCCACAGTCTAACCTTAACCTCACCCCACAGCCAGAGCGTAACCTTCCACCCACAGAATAACCCTAACCTCCCCCAACAGCCAGAGCCTAACTCTTCCTTCCGCAGTCTAACCCTCCCACCTCCCCCAACAGCCAGAGCCTAACCCGCCTACCCACAGTCTAACCTTAACCTCACCCCACAGCCAGAGCCTAACCCTCCTACCCACAGTCTAACCTTAACCTCACCCCACAGCCAGAGCCTAACCCTCCTACCCACAGTCTAACCTTAACCTCACCCCACAGCCAGAGCCTAACCCTCCTACCCACAGTCTAACCTTAACCTCACCCCACAGCCAGAGCGTAACCTCCCACCCACAGTCTAATATTTAACCTCACCTCCACAGCCAGAGCCTAACTCTCTTACCCACAGTCTAACCTTAACCTCGCCTCCACAGCCAGAGCTTAACCCTCCTACCCACAGTCTAACCTTAACCTCACCTCACAGCCAGAGCCTAACCTTCCACCCACAGAATAACCCTAAACCTCCCCCCACAGCCAGAGCCTACCCACAGTCTAACCTTAACCTCACCTCCACAGCCAGAGCCTAACCTTCCTACCCACAATCTAACCCTAACCTCCCCCAAAATTTAACATTCACCTCACATAAACTCCACAGCCAGAGCCTAGCCCTCTTACCCACAGTCTAACCCTAACCTCACAGCCTAAACCTTCCACCCACAGAATAACCCTAAACTCCCCCCACAGCCAGAGCCTACCCACAGTCTAACCTTAACCTCACTTCCACAGCCAGAGCCTAACCCTCCTACCCACAGTCTAACCTTAACCTCACCCAACAGCCAGAGCCTAACTCTTCCTTCCGCAGTCTAACCCTCCCACCTCCCTCAACAGCCAGAGCCTAACCCGCCTACCCACAGTCTAACCTTAACCTCACCCCACAGCCAGAGCCTAACCCTCCTACCCACAGTCTAACCTTAACCTCACCCCACAGCCAGAGCCTAACCCTCCTACCCACAGTCTAACCTTAACCTCACCCCACAGCCAGAGCGTAACCCTCCCACCCACAGTCTAATATTTAACCTCACCTCCACAGCCAGAGCCTAACTCTCTTACCCACAGTCTAACCTTAACCTCGCCTCCACAGCCAGAGCCTAACCCTCCTACCCACAGTCTAACCTTAACCTCACCTCACAGCCAGAGCCTAACCTTCCACCCACAGAATAACCCTAACCTCCCCCCACAGCCAGAGCCTACCCACAGACTAACCTTAACCTCACCTCCACAGCCAGAGCCTAACCTTCCTACCCACAATCTAACCCTAACCTCCCCCAACATTTAACATTCACCTCACATAAACTCCACAGCCAGAGCCTAGCCCTCTTACCCACAGTCTAACCCTAACCTCACAGCCTAAACCTTCCACCCACAGAATAACCCTAAACTCCCCCCACAGCCAGAGCCTACCCACAGTCTAACCTTAACCTCACTTCCACAGCCAGAGCCTAACCTTCCTACCCACAGTCTAACCCTAACCTCCTCCAACAGCCAGAGCCTAACTCTTCCTTCCGCAGTCTAACCCTCCCACCTCCCCCAACAGCCAGAGCCTAACCCGCCTACCCACAGTCTAACCTTAACCTCACCCCACAGCCAGAGCCTAACCCTCCTACCCACAGTCTAACCTTAACCTCACCCCACAGCCAGAGCCTAACCCTCCTACCCACAGTCTAACCTTAACCTCACCCCACAGCCAGAGCGTAACCCTCCTACCCACAGTCTAATATTTAACCTCACCTCCACAGCCAGAGCCTAACTCTCTTACCCATAGTCTAACCTTAACTCACCCCACAGCCAGAGCCTAACCCTCCTACCCACAGTCTAACCTTAACCTCACCCCACAGCCAGAGCGTAACCCTCCCACCCACAGTCTAATATTTAACCTCACCTCCACAGCCAGAGCCTAACTCTCTTACCCACAGTCTAACCTTAACCTCGCCTCCACAGCCAGAGCCTAACCCTCCTACCCACAGTCTAACCTTAACCTCACCTCACAGCCAGAGCCTAACCTTCCACACACAGAATAATCCTAAACTCCCCCCACAGCCAGAGAAAACCCACAGTCTAACCTTAACCTCACTTCCACAGCAAGAGCCTAACCTTCCTACCCACAGTCTAACCCTAACCTCTCCCAACATTTAACATTCACCTCACATAAACTCCACAGCCAGAGCCTAGCCCTCTTACCCACAGTCTAACCCTAACCTCACAGCCTAAACCTTCCACCCACAGAATAATCCTAAACTCCCCCCACAGCCAGAGAAAACCCACAGTCTAACCTTAACCTCACTTCCACAGCAAGAGCCTAACCTTCCTACCCACAGTCTAACCCTAACCTCCCCCAACATTTAACATTCACCTCACATCAACTCCACAGCTAGAGCCTAACCCTCCCACCTACGGTCTATCCCTAACCACTCCCCGCAGCCAAACCCTAAACTCACACTCGAAGTCAGTGGCGGTTCTTGCCACGGGCAAGCGGTACTTTTGCCCGGGGCGCCGCCTTCCGGAGGGCGCCGGCGCCATCCGGAGGGCGCCGCACCAGGGCAAGATCCGCCACTGTGCCCCCCGCAGTGCCCTGCTGTGCCCCCCGCTTTGAAGGGAACCAGACGCGTAGCGTCTAGTTTCCCTTCATTGAGAGGACCTTAGTTGTGCGGTGCGCGATGACGTCATCGCGCACCGCACAGCACAGGTCCTCTCCATGAAGGGAAACTAGACGCTACGGTCTAGTTTCCCTTCGTGTAGAGGACCTTTGCTGTGCGATGCGCGATGACGTCATCGCGCACCGCACAGCATAGTGGCACAGACACTAGGGGTCATAATTGACCTCTAGTGTCTGTGCTGTTCTATGGGAGAGACGTAATAACGTCTCTCCCATAGATCGAAGAGAAGAGAGGAGAAGAGCGGCGCCGCCGGCGGAGGGGGTCTGGATCAGGAACGGGGATGGTAAGTATACTTTTTATTTTTTTTATTTTTTTCTTTCAGCGTCGTGACACGCCCCCAATTGAAGCCACGCCCCATATTTTGCCCGGGGCGCAAAAAGTCTTAGAACCGGCCCTGCTCGCAGTCTAACCCTAACTCAGAGCCTAATCTTCACACCCGCAGTCTAACCCTAACCTCTCCCAGCAGCCTAACCCTAAGTTACCCTCACAACCACAGCCTAACCCTGGCCGAGCAGCGGTGAAAAGATCCCGTCTATTCATGGGAGACAGGGTGGTTGGGGGCATGCCAACAGCTCACACAGCTCTCGACATGCCCCCCTCATGACAAAAATGGGAGACGTGGCTCACGATCGCGGCATTCCTGAAAAACTATGACCCCTTTTTGGGCGGGAGCGCCTATGGTACACGGAGGAGTCCCAATTCAGGTCACTAAGTTGTTGGGAGGTAAGGTGTAAGGTCTACATATTCAGTACACACAGTATTAAGCAGTATATGAGTCATTTGTTCCTGCACTATCTATATAAAACAGCAAAAAATGAATCAATAACTCAGTATTACATATGGACAAATAACAATGCACTAAACATAATCGTAGTAACTTTGCCACAAATATGGAATAACTGGCTATTCACTAACACATTGATCCTCACAAATATCATACAAATCTATATCTGTAAGAGTTTACAGACTATTGAATAATACAAAGAATTCCTACAGTCCTAGCACATGAGAAGGTTCTGGAATACATAAAGGACCATTACTAAAATGTCCAGAAGTCATGGGTCCTCCTCCTCAGTACTTTGGATAGGGGAATCCTGTTTTCTTTGGCTTTGTATGGAGGTCACTACTTTATGTTGGGGGATGGGGGATGGGGGGGTTCTCCATTATATGTATTCATTAAGTAAACATTATTATTATTTTTATTTTCTACAATATAGGTTTACTTTTATGCCGCTAGCGTAATTATTGTTTTCCAACTACTTTGGGAATATTCTTTTGATTATTTTCAATGGGGTATCAAACATTTTGTGAGGATAACGCTGGTAATGACCGCTCTTGGTTTGGCTATAACCGAAAGCGGTTAAGGTGGTTGTAGTCTCCGAACCACACAATAGTAAATCCGGTAGTTAGGATCTAAAAATTGCATGAGTGGTGGTTTGCATAACACATAAAAACAGAGCTGTGATAACACAAATAAGTTGACAAAGGGGATCATTCCGAGTTGATCGCACGTAGCAACTTGTCAATCTTCTTGCGATCGCGGAAGCGATCACTTTCTTCGTTCTTCATTTCGTTGCCCAGTGACTGTTGTCCCTGGGCAACGACGCACCTGCGCATTGCGGCCGCCGCGCATGTGCACAACCAACCCATTCGCACCGCTGCGAAAAACATCAGTGTGCGAACAGGTCGGAATGACCCCCATGGTACCTGATTCATGGTTGTACCAGTGACGTGCGATGGGGTGTGGCAGGTGAGGCAGAGCCTTTCTTGTCATACTCATGTTTGGACCAGAGTTTTTACTATATAAAGTATATGAAAAATACAAAGAATATGTTAGAAATATCTTCTTTGTATTATTCTAATCATTTTATAGTCAAAACTCTGGAGTAAAAAGTCTATGACAGGTGAGGCAGTGCCCCCTCCCCTGCCTTCCGTATCCGCACATCTCTGATCAAAACTCCCAAATTTCCAGTAGTATATACTCCTGCACCTGTGTATAATGCCCACATGTATATACTCCTGCACCTGTGTATAATACCCACATGTATATACTGCTGCAACTGTGTATAATGCCCATGTGTATAATGCCCACATCTATATACTGCTGCACCTGTGTATAATGCCCATATGTATATACTGCTGCACCTGTGTATAATGCCCACATGTATATACTGCTTCACCTGTGTATAATGCCCATATGTATATACTGCTGCACCTGTGTATAATGCCCACATGTATATACTGCTGCACCTGTGTATAATGCCCACATGTATATACTGCTGCTCCTGTGTATAATGCCCACATGTATATACTGCTGCACCTTTATATAATGCCCACATGTATATACTGCAGCACCTTTGCATAATGCCCACATGTATGTACTGCTGCACCTGTGTATAATGCCCACATGTATATACTGCTGCACCTGTGTATAGTGCCCACATGTATATACTGCTGCTCCTGTGTATAATGCCCACATGTATATACTGCTGCACCTGTGTATAATGCTCACATGTATATACTTCTGCACCTGTGTATAATGCCCACATGTATATACTGCTGCACCTGTGCATAATGCCCACATGTATATACTGCTGCACCTGTGTATAATGCCCACATGTATATACTGCTGCACCTGTGTATAATGCCCACATGTATATACTGCAGCACCTGTGTTTATTGCCCACATGTATATACCGCTGCACCTGTGTATAATGCCCACATGTATATACTAGTGATGAGCGGGTTCGGATCCTCGGAATCCGACCCGCCCGAACTTCACCTTTTTTTTACACGGGTCCGAGCGACTCGGATCCTCCCGCCTTGCTCGGTTAACCCGAGCGCGCCCGAACGTCATCATCCCGCTGTCGGATTCTCGCGAGACTCGGATTCTATATAAGGAGCCGCGCGTCGCCGCCATTTTCACACGTGCATTGAGATTGATAGGGAGAGGACGTGGCTGGTGTCCTCTCCGTTATAGTAGAACACAGAGTGACTTAGCTAGTTATAATTGTGGGGAGGATTGGGGACGGGGAGCAGCTGTTAGGGAGTACAGTGCAGGGTTTTGATTATACCACCAGTGAGTTTAATCCTTTGTTTCTCTGCCTGAAAAAAACGCTCCGACCACCATATCTGTGCTCACTCAGTGTGCTGCGCTGCTGCATGATATATCTGTGCTGAGTGAACTGCTCTGCTCACACTGCCTAATTGTGGGGACTGGGGAGCAGTTGTAGCAGGAGTACAGTGCACAGTTTTGCTGACAGTGACCACCAGTCCAGTATACGTTTGTCTGCCTGAAAAACACTCCTGTGTTTTTTTTTTTTTTTCATACTAGTTTAGCAGTCTGCTGACAGTGTCCACCAGGTCCGTTATACAGTATATTATATATATAAGCAGCAGTACGGTAGGCCACGGCTGTACCTACCTCTGTGTCGTCAGTGCACTCGTCGTCCATAAGTAATATAATACTATACTATCCATCCATCTACATTGTATACCTGTGGTGTTTTTTTTTTTCTTCATACTAGTTTAGCAGTCTGCTGACAGTGTCCACCAGGTCCGTTATACAGTATATTATATATATAAGCAGCAGTACGGTAGGCCACGGCTGTACCTACCTCTGTGTCGTCACTCGTCGTCCATAAGTAATATAATACTATACTATCCATCCATCTACATTGTATACCTGTGATGTTTTTTTTTTCTATATCCATATTACTTATGGACGACGAGTGACGACACAGAGGTAGGTACAGCCGTGGCCTACCGTACTGCTGCTTATATATATAATATACTGTATAACGGACCTGGTGGACACTGTCAGCAGACTGCTAAACTAGGATGAAGAAAAAAAAAACACCACAGGTATACAATGTAGATGGATGGATAGTATAGTATTATATTACTTATGGATGACGAGTGACGACACAGAGGTAGGTACAGCCGTGGCCTACCGTACTGCTGCTTATATATATAATATACTGTATAACGGACCTGGTGGACACTGTCAGCAGACTGCTAAACTAGTATGAAGAAAAAAAAAACACCACAGGTATACAATGTAGATGGATGGATAGTATAGTATTATATTACTTATGGACGACGAGTGCACTGACGACACAGAGGTAGGTACAGCCGTGGCCTACCGTACTGCTGCTTATATATATAATATACTGTATAACGGACCTGGTGGACACTGTCAGCAGACTGCTAAACTAAACTATCGGGTTAACCGAGCAAGGCGGGAGGATCCGAGTCGCTCGGACCCGTGTAAAAAAAAGGTGAAGTTCGGGCGGGTCGGATTCCGAGGATCCGAACCCGCTCATCACTAGTATATACATGTGGGCATTATACACAGGTGCAGCGGTATATACATGTGGGCAATAAACACAGGTGCTGCAGTATATACATGTGGGCATTATACACAGGTGCAGCAGTATATACATGTGGGCATTATACACAGGTGCAGCAGTATATACATGTGGGCATTATGCACAGGTGCAGCAGTATATACATGTGGGCATTATACACAGGTGCAGAAGTATATACATGTGAGCATTATACACAGGTGCAGCAGTATATACATGTGGGCATTATACACAGGAGCAGCAGTATATACATGTGGGCACTATACACAGGTGCAGCAGTATATACATGTGGGCATTATACACAGGTGCAGCAGCACATACATGTGGGCATTATGCAAAGGTGCTGCAGTATATACATGTGGGCATTATATAAAGGTGCAGCAGTATATACATGTTAACCACCTCGGAACATCCTCCCTTATACGTCACCTGCAGCGCATTCATAATAAGTCAGTGACAAGTTCAAAAACTTTGGGCGACAGCGGAAGCAGTCCACTGACCAGTAAATCCCTTCCTCTTGTAACCAAGCTCGCGCAAACCACACCACCAACTCCCTCAGTGTCAATTTCCTCCTTACCCAGGAAAGCCAATAGTCCTGCAGGCCATGTCACTGGCAAGTCTGACGAGTCCTCTCCTGCCTGGGATTCCTCCGATGCATCCTTGAGTGTAACGCCTACTGCTGCTGGCGCTGCTGTTGTTGCTGCTGGGAGTTGATCGTCATCCCAGAGGGGAAGTCGGAAGACCACTTGTACTACTTCCAGTAAGCAATTGACTGTCCAACAGTCCTTTGCGAGGAAGATTAAATATCACAGCAGTCATCCTGTTGCAAAGCGGATAACTGAGGCCTTGACAACTATGTTGGTATTAGACGTGCGTCCAGTATCCGCCGTTAGTTCACAGGGAACTAGACAATTGCTTGAGGTAGTGTGCCCCCGTTACCAAATACCATCTAGGTTCCACTTCTCTAGGCAGGCGATACCGAGAATGTACACGGACGTCAGAAAAAGACTCACCAGTGTCCTAAAAAATGCAGTTGTACCCAATGTCCACTTAACCACGGACATGTGGACAAGTGGAGCAGGGCAGACTCAGGACTACATGACTGTGACAGCCCACTGGGTAGATGTATTGCCTCCCACTGCAAGAAAAGCAGCGGTGGCACCAGTAGCAGCATCTCGCAAACGCCAACTCGTTCCTAGGCAGGCTACGCTTTGTATCACTGCTTTCCAGAATACGCATACAGCTGAAAACCTCTTACGGCAACTGAGGAAGATCATCGCAGAATGGCTTACCCCAATTGGACTCTCCTGGGGATTTGTGGCATCGGACAACGCCAGCAATATTGTGCGTGCATTACATCTGGGCAAATTCCAGCACGTCCCATGTTTTGCACATACCTTGAATTTGGTGGTGCAGAATTATTTAAAAAACGACAGGGGCGTGCAAGAGATGCTGTCGGTGGCCAGAAGAATTGCGGGCCACTTTCGGCGTACAGGCACCGCATACAGAAGACTGGAGCACCACCAAAAACACCTGAACCTGCCCTGCCATCATCTGAATCAAGAGGTGGTAACGAGGTGGAATTCAACCCTCTATATGCTTCAGAGGATGGAGGAGCAGCAAAAGGCCATTCAAGCATATACATCTGGCCACGATGTAGGCAAAGGAGGTGGAATGCACCTGTCTCAAGCGCAGTGGAGAATGATTTCAACGTTGTGCAAGGTTCTGCAACCTTTTGAACTTGCCACACGTGAAGTCAGTTCAGACACTGCCAGCCTGAGTCAGGTCATTCCCCTCATCAGGCTTTTGCAGAAGAAGCTGGAGGCATTGAAGGAGGAGCTAAAACAGAGCGATTCCGCTAGGCATGTGGGACTTGTGGATGGAGCCCTTAATTCGCTTAACCAGGATTCACGGGTGGTCAATCTGTTGAAATCAGAGCACTACATTTTGGCCACCGTGCTCGATCCTAGATTTAAAACCTACGTTGGATCTCTCTTTCCGGCAGACACAAGTCTGCAGAGGTTCAAAGAACTGCTGGTGAGAAAATTGTCAAGTCAAGCGGAACGCGACCCGTCAACATCTCCTCCTTCACATTCTCCCGCAACTGGGGGTGCGAGGAAAAGGCTACGAATTCCGAGCCCACCCGCTGGCGGTGATGCAGGGCAGTCTAGAGCGACTGCTGATGCTGACATCTGGTCCGGACTGGAGGACCTGCCAACGATTACTGACATGTCGTCTACTGTCACTGCATATGATTCTCTCACCATTGAAAGAATGGTGGAGGATTATATGAGTGACCGCATCCAAGTAGGCACGTCAGACAGCCCGTACGTATACTGGCAGGAAAAAGAGGCAATTTGGAGGCCCTTGCACAAACTGGCTTTATTCTACCTAAGTTGCCCTCCCTCCAGTGTGTACTCCGAAAGAGTGTTTAGTGCCGCCGCTCACCTTGTCAGCAATCGGCGTACGAGGTTACTTCCTGAAAATGTGGAGAAGATGATGTTCATTAAAATGAATTATAATCAATTCCTCCATGGAGACATTCACCAGCAGCAATTGCCTCCAGAAAGTACACGGGGACCTGAGATGGTGGATTCCAGTGGGGACGAATTAATAATCTGTGAGGAGGGGGATGTACACAGTGAAAGGGGTGATGAATCGGACGATGATGATGAGGTGGACATCTTGCCTCTGTAGAGCCAGTTTGTGCAAGGAGAGATTGCTTCTTTTTTGGTGGGGGCCCAAACCAACCAGTCATTTCAGTCACAGTCGTGTGGCAGACCCTGTCGCTGAAATGATGGGTTGGTTAAAGTGTGCATATCCTGTTTATACAACATAAGGGTGGGTGGGAGGGCCCAAGGACAATTCCATCTTGCACCTCTTTTTTCTTTCATTTTTCTTTGCGTCATGTGCTGTTTGGGGAGTATTTTTTGGAAGGGCCATCCTGCGTGAGATGGGCCAGGTGTTTGTGCCGGCCACTAGGGTTGCTTAGCTTACTCACACAGCTACCTCATTGCGCCTCTTTTTTGTCTTTGCGTCATGTGCTGTTTGGGGAGTATTTTTTGGAAGGGCCATCCTGCCTGACACTGCAGTGCCACTCCTAGATGGGCCAGGTGTTTGTGTCGGCCACTAGGGTCGCTTAGCTTACTCACACAGCTACCTCATTGCGCCTCTTTTTTTCTTTGCGTCATGTGCTGTTTGGGGAGTATTTTTTGGAAGGGCCATCCTGCCTGACACTGCAGTGCCACCTCTAGATGGGCCAGGTGTTTGTGTCGGCCACTTGTGTCGCTTAGCTTACTCACACAGCTACCTCATTGCGCCTCTTTTTTTCTTTGCGTCATGTGCTGTTTGGGGAGTATTTTTTGGAAGGGCCATCCTGCGTGACACTGCAGTGCCACTCCTAGATGGGCCAGGTGTTTGTGTCGGCCACTAGGGTCGCTTAGCTTTCTCACACAGCTACCTCATTGCGCCTCTTTTTTTCTTTGCGTCATGTGCTATTTGGGGAGTATTTTTTGGAAGGGCCATCCTGCGTGACACTGCAGTGCCACTCCTAGATGGGCCAGGTGTTTGTGTCGACCACTAGGGTCGCTTAGCTTACTCACACAGCTACCTCATTGCGCCTCTTTTTTTCTTTGCGTCATGTGCTGTTTGGGGAGTATGTTTTGGAAGGGCCATCCTGCCTGACACTGCAGTGCCACTCCTAGATGGGCCAGGTGTTTGTGTCGGCCACTAGGGTCGCTTAGCTTACTCACACAGCTACCTCATTGCGCCTCTTTTTTTCTTTGCGTAATGTGCTGTTTGGGGAGTATTTTTTGGAAGGGCCATCCTGCCTGACACTGCAGTGCCTCTCCTAGATGGGCCAGGTGTTTGTGTCGGCCACTTTTGTCGCTTAGCTTAGTCGTCACACAGCTACCTGTTATGCACACCAGTGCCTGCAGGAAAGTACTGGTGTCAGAACTGTTATGCACTCCAGTGTCTGCAGGAATGTACTGGTGTTTGAACTGTTATGCAAAACAAATGGACTCACAGACAAACTGGGGAATATGACATAACGTACACAGAAGGTAATAGGGTAACAAAATACACACAAAGTGAACAGAGAAGTCCAGAGGCTAAGGAACTGGGTATCTCCTTTGTATTAGAACTGCACAGATGGAAAAAGCAAGATGTTGTGTTTTAATACATAGAGAACCCGAAATGCTGTTGCTAAGGGCAACAGCAAAACCCTAAAGGGTTACCAACGGGTGTGGCAGTAAACTCCTTGGTCAGAGATGGAATGATAGACACAAGGAGAGTCTCCACAATCCTATTTCTCACTTGCAGTGCACAGGTTTTAGCTTACTGCCACTAAACTGACCCCTGACACCTAGCACAGTGAGACAGGATTAGACAGGCAAGTCTTAGAATACAGCCGCAAACTTGCTAAGTTCACAGAGTGGTAACAGAACCCCAGCAAGCTAAACGACTGACTCCAGTCTTACTGCTAGGTCTGGATTGGCAGAGTGTAATACCAAATCCCCAGGCCTATTTGCAGTAAGCAACAAACAAATACAAAGCTACACAGTACTGGCTAACTTTCATGAATTGACTAACCAACAAAGATTCAGCAGCATCTGCTTACCCTGAAAAGAGGCCTTATAAAGCAGGTGCTGTCCACGCCCCACTCAGACCTCACAGACTGTGAGCACAAAAACCAGCACCGGATCCCCTGCCGTGCACAGAGCCTATAACCACTGCACAGCAAAAGACCCGAACCGGAGTATCAGCTGCGCTCAGGTTACTCCACTAGCACTTGTCTCCCGGTTGCCATGACGACGTGGCAGCACAGGGCAGGAGACCCTAACAGTACCCCCCCTCTGACGAGGGGTCAAAGAACCCCTACAACCGGGTTTATCGGGGAACTGCGAGAAGAAAGAGCGTATCAGTCTGGGGGCATGAAGATCACAACTGCGCACCCACGACCGCTCCTCCGGGCCATACCCCTTCCAGTGCACCAAAAATGACAGCCGACCCCGAACCACCTTGGAGTCAAGAATCCTTTCAACAACAAACTCCCTCTGGCCACGTATCAGAAGAGGGGAAGGTCTTCCACTGGAAGAAGGATTACTAATCGCCCGTTTTAAAAGGGAACAATGAAATGTTTTATTGATACCCAAAGAACGGGGCAGATCTAACTGAAATGCCACCGGATTTATAACCCTGGTGATCTTATAAGGGCCGATGAACCGGGGCCCTAACTTATGAGATGGCTGTCTCAACTTCAAATTCTTGGTAGACAACCAGACGAAGTCTCCTAATTTGAAGCTGCAGGGTCTTTTCCGCTTATCAAAAACCCTTTTGGTCACTAATGACACAGACACAAGGGCTTTCTTCACTTTCCGCCAAATACCTCTAAGGACCGAAACCACAGAGGAACCACCAGGCGTGGAGTCCAGGGGGTCAAAAGAATTGGCCTTAGGATGATGCCCATACACACAAAGGAAGGGAGAGATCCCTGTAGCAGAGTGAGCCGCGTTGTTATAGGCAAACTCCGCCATGGACAGATGAGCAACCCAGTCAGTCTGACACTTGGAGACATAACACCTGAGGAACTGCTCCAAGGACTGGTTCACCCTTTCAGTCTGCCCATTAGACTGCGGATGGTAGCCTGACGACAAGCTGACAGAAATCTGGAGATCGGAACAAAATGCCCTCCAGAATTTGGCCACAAACTGGGATCCGCGGTCAGAGACCACATCAAGTGGCAACCCGTGGAGACGCACAACATGCAGCATAAATAATTCAGACAGGCATCTGGCTGATGGCAGCCCAACCAGTGGAACGAAGTGCGCCATCTTCGAAAACCTGTCAACGACAACCCAGATGGCTGTCATCCCCGAGGATTTGGGCAAGTCCACCACAAAATCCATTGAAATGTGGGTCCATGGCTTAGATGGGATAGAGAGTGGATGTAATGGGCCAACAGGAACCCCTCTAGGAGTCTTATTTCGGGCACAGATGTCACATGCCCGAACCCACTGATCCACATCCTTAGCCACCGAGGGCCACCACACCGCCCTAGATAGCAACTCCCGAGTTCTGGCAATACCCGGGTGACCTGCCGACTTCTTGGCATGGAATTCCAGGAACACTCGCTGTCTTAACCTAGGAGGCACAAACAAAAGACCTACCGGAAGGTCTGGAGGAGCCTGCTCCTGTGCTCTAAGGACTAATGATAAGAGGTCCTGGGTAATGCCCACTTTAATACATGATGGGGAAACAATGGGCAACGGCTCCTCGGTGGTCTCCTGGATTGGAGCAAAACTCCGCGAGAGCGCATCAGCCTTGATGTTTTTTGACCCAGGGCGATATGTTATCAAAAAATTAAAGCGAGCAAAAAACAAAGCCCATCGTGCCTGCCTGGCATTGAGACGCTTCGCTGACTCTAAATATGCCAGATTCTTATGGTCAGTGAGAATTGAGACCACAAACTTAGCCCCCTCAAGCCAGTGTCTCCACTCCTCGAGTGCATCCTTAATAGCCAACAATTCCCGGTTACCCACGTCATAATTCATCTCGGCAGGCGAAAATTTACGGGAAAAGTAAGCACAGGGATGAAGGCGATTATCAGACACTCCCATCTGAGAAAGCACTGCCCCAATACCCATCTCAGAGGCATCCACCTCCACCACAAAAGGACGCTCTGGATCTGGGTGTCGCAGCACCTTGGCCGAAACAAATGCCCTTTTGAGACGGGCAAAAGCCGCTTTAGCCTCACAAGACCAGTGAGCAACATCCGCCCCTTTCTTAGTGAGTGCCACCAAGGGCGCCACTATAGACGAAAATCCAGCGATAAATCGTCTATAAAAATTCGCAAAGCCCAGGAAACGCTGAAGCGCCTTCAAACTAGTGGGCTGCACCCAATCCAGGACTGCCTGTACCTTGGAACCCTCCATTTGGAAACCTTCTGGGGAGATAATATATCCTAGAAATGCGATTTGCTGAACTTCAAATTCGCACTTCTCCAGCTTCGCCCCAAGCCGGTGGTCTCTGAGTTTCTGGAGGACTAAGCGTACATGCTTCCGATGTTCCTCCAGGGAATGGGAGAAGATTAGGATGTCATCTAAGTATACAACTAAGAATCTATCCAAATATTCCCTGAGCACATCATTCATGAAATCCTGGAAGACTGCCGGGGCATTACAGAGCCCAAAAGGCATCACCAAATATTCATAATGCCCTGAGTGGGTATTAAAGGCAGTCTTCCATTCATCCCCCTCTCTTATTCGGATTAGATTGTACGCACCGCGTAGGTCAATCTTAGAAAAAATGGTGGCAGTACGAAGCTGGTCAAACAAGACCGAAATGAGAGGCAGTGGGTATGAGTTTTTAATCGTGATACGGTTCAATTCCCTGAAGTCGATGCAGGGTCGCAACGAACCGTCCTTTTTACCCACGAAGAAGAACCCCGACCCAACTGGAGACTGTGAAGGTCTGATAAATCCCTTAGCCAAGTTCTCCTGAATGTACTCTGCCATAGCCTGAGTCTCAGGACGTGACAGGGAGTACAACCTGCTCTTGGGAAGCTTAGCATTTGGCAACAAATCAATGGCACAGTCATAGGGGCGATGGGGAGGTAGTACCTCTGCAACTTTTTTGGAGAACACGTCCGCAAAATCTGCATAACACCCTGGCAATCCTGGCAAACTTAGCTGCGAGAGCCTGACTGGAAGGCTCAAGCAACTCCTGAAACAATCAGTACCCCAACTAAGAATCTCCCTAGAGACCCAGTCAAATTGAGGATTGTGGGCCCTTAACCAGGGTAACCCCAACACCAATGGGGCAAAAGTACAGACAGTCACATAAAAGGACAATTTTTCAGAGTGTGTGGCTCCAATAAACAAAGAAATCTGGCTAGTGCAAGAGGTAATTTTACCTTGGGATAATGGTTCCCCGTTTAACCCACAAATCTCAATTTCCGATGCCAAGGGTACTAAGGGAACAGAGTGTTTCAGGGCGAATTGGCGGTCCATAAAAACCCCGTCGGCCCCACTGTCCACAAAGGCCTCAGTCTTGACAGTTTGACCGAGGATCTTCAAGGTCACCGGAATGATAAAAGTCTTCTTGGGAAATTCTGACTTCTGGCCTGACAGGATATTTCCCATCACCCTCAGGCCCTGAAGTTTTCCGGCTTTTCTGGGCATGATACTACCACATGACCTTTATTCCCACAGTACAAACACAACCCCTGCTGTCTCCTCCGCGTCTTCTCACGCGAGGAGAGGCGGGTAGCCCCAATCTGCATAGGCTCCTCAGAAAATTCCTCAGAGTCTGAGGTTCCCTTGGGAAGGAAGGAAATCTCAGTCTCCCTTTCAAGCCTACGCTCTCTCAGCCGTCTATCCACCCGGATGGATAACTGCATGAGCTGATCCAAGCTATCAGGCAAGGGATATTGTACCAGTTGGTCCTTTATCTGGTTAGAAAGACCTCTTCGGTACTGGTGTCTCAGGGCTGGGTCATTCCACTGGGTATCATGGGCCAACCTCCGAAACTCCGTACAGTAAACCTCAACTGGCCTTCGCCCTTGCTTAAGGATCGAAATCTGAGCCTCGGCTGAGGCCGTCTTGTCAGGGTCATCATACAACATGCCCAGTGCCGTAAAAAAAGCATCAACACTTTTAAGCGACGGACAGTCAGGCTGCAACCCATATGCCCAGACCTGTGGGTCTCCTTGTAGCAAGGAAATCACTATGCCCACCCGCTGAATCTCCGACCCAGAAGACTGAGGCCTAAGCCGGAAGTATAGCTTGCAGCTCTCCTTGAAACAAAAGAACTGCGAGCGTTCTCCAGAAAAACGATCCGGGAGATTTACTTTCGGCTCCTTAACCCCTGCAGGTGCTGCTGCTGCGGGAGCTCCACCAGCAGCCTGGGAGGTGTGCATTTTAATGGACAAATCATTAAATTGTCGAGTCAGGACCTGCACCTGATCGACCACCTGTTGCAACGTATTTTGAGGGGTATGCTCCATATTCCCACAAAATTTCAACAGGAGTATTAGGCTGCTGAATATGTTATGCACACCAGTGCCTGCAGGAAAGTACTGGTGTCAGAACTGTTATGCACTCCAGTGTCTGCAGGAATGTACTGGTGTTTGAACTGTTATGCAAAACAAATGGACTCACAGACAAACTGGGGAATATGACATAACGTACACAGAAGGTAATAGGGTAACAAAATACACACAAAGTGAACAGAGAAGTCCAGAGGCTAAGGAACTGGGTATCTCCTTTGTATTAGAACTGCACAGATGGAAAAAGCAAGATGTTGTGTTTTAATACATAGAGAACCCGAAATGCTGTTGCTAAGGGCAACAGCAAAACCCTAAAGGGTTACCAACGGGTGTGGCAGTAAACTCCTTGGTCAGAGATGGAATGATAGACACAAGGAGAGTCTCCTCAATCCTATTTCTCACTTGCAGTGCACAGGTTTTAGCTTACTGCCACTAAACTGACCCCTGACACCTAGCACAGTGAGACAGGATTAGACAGGCAAGTCTTAGAATACAGCCGCAAACTTGCTAAGTTCACAGAGTGGTAACAGAACCCCAGCAAGCTAAACGACTGACTCCAGTCTTACTGCTAGGTCTGGATTGGCAGAGTGTAATACCAAATCCCCAGGCCTATTTGCAGTAAGCAACAAACAAATACAAAGCTACACAGTACTGGCTAACTTTCATGAACTGACTAACCAACAAAGATTCAGCAGCATCTGCTTACCCTGAAAAGAGGCCTTATAAAGTAGGTGCTGTCCACGCCCCACTCAGACCTCACAGACTGTGAGCACAAAAACCAGCACCGGATCCCCTGCCGTGCACAGAGCCTATAACCACTGCACAGCAAAAGACCCGAACCGGAGTATCAGCTGCGCTCAGGTTACTCCACTAGCACTTGTCTCCCGGTTGCCATGACGACGTGGCAGCACAGGGCAGGAGACCCTAACACTACCTCATTGCGCCTCTTTTTTTCTTTGCGTCATGTGCTGTTTTTGGAGTATTTTTTGGAAGGGCCATCCTGCGTGACACTGCAGTGCCACTCCTAGATGGGCCAGGTGTTTGTGTCGACCACTAGGGTCGCTTAGCTTACTCACACAGCTACCTCATTGCGCCTCTTTTTTTCTTTGCGTCATGTGCTGTTTGGGGAGTATGTTTTGGAAGGGCCATCCTGCCTGACACTGCAGTGCCACTCCTAGATGGGCCAGGTGTTTGTGTCGGCCACTAGGGTCGCTTAGCTTACTCACACAGCTACCTCATTGCGCCTCTTTTTTTCTTTGCGTAATGTGCTGTTTGGGGAGTATTTTTTGGAAGGGCCATCCGGCCTGACACTGCAGTGCCTCTCCTAGATGGACCAGGTGTTTGTGTCGGCCACTTGTGTCGCTTAGCTTAGCCATCCAGCGACCTCGGTGCAAATTTTAGGACTAAAAATAATATTGTCAGGTGTGAGGTGTTCAGAATAGACTGGAAATGAGTGTAAATTATGGTTATTGAGGTTAATAATACTATGGGATCAAAATGACCCCCAAATTCAATGATTTAAGCTGTTTTTTATGTTTTTTTGAAAAAAACACCCGAATCCAAAACACACCCGAATCCGACAAAAAAATTTCGGTGAGGTTTTGCCAAAACGCGTTCGAACCCAAAACACGGCCTCGGAACCGAACCCAAAACCAAAACACAAAACCCGAAAAATTTCCGGTGCACATCACTAGTATATACTGCTGCTCCTGTGTATAATGCCCACATGTATATACTGCTGCACCTGTGTATAAATGCCCACATGTATATACTGCTGCACCTGTGTATAATGCCCACATGTATATACTGCTGCACCTGTGTATAATGCCCACATGTTTATACTGCTGCACCTGTGTATAATGCCCACATGTATATACTGCTGCACCTGTGTATAATGCCCATGTGTACCCTTGGGCTCATAAATTGTGTGTAAATCTGGCTCTGGTACTAGCCAGTGCCTCCTGAGCCATTTACCTCACGGCACGTCCCTGAGTTGTAGGTTATTGTACAGCTACGGGGACGCTGGTGTGTAGTACTGTACTATACTGCTAAAGCAGCAGGAGGCGACTTGCAGAAACCCCGCCTCCTGCCAGCATTGCAGATCCAAGTGCTGCATCTGACGCTCTCAGAATTATCACCCTACACCGGCATTAGTCACACATTCTATACATAAACTGAGCGGGTGTGGGTCATAGGGTCAACAGTCATTAGATCGACCACTATTGGTCAACAGTGACAAGGTCTACATCTGAAATAGGTCGACACGGTCATTAGGTCGATATGACCAAGGTCGACGTGAGTTTTTTCTAAATTCTTGGTGTCGTTTTCTTCGCAAAGTGACCCCAATTAGTGCACCGTGTCCCCTCGCTTCGCTCGCCATGCGGAATGACTCCGGACAGATGGAAATAGTTGTGACAATTCTCTACATCGTACCTATAATTGTTCTTCATTTGTGTTCCATTTGTTTTGTTCCCTCTTTAATTTGATCAGTAAGTTATAAAAGGCTCATTGATGCTTTATTAAAATATGTCCCAGCGACGGGCGCTCTGCGTGCCTTTTCCTTTGTTGAATTTGAAAAGAAATCCCCAAAAATAGATTTACATTTTCTTTTTCAATAGATTTCACAACTCCCACGTGCCATGTCCGATCTTGCCTTCTACGGTTCATGTTTTACTCCATTCTCAGCACTTAGGAGCTAATTCAGAGTCGATCGCTCTCTAGGGTTTTTTTTGTCGCAGTCCTGCGTTCGCATACTCGCCGCCCATAGGGGGAGTGTATTTTCACTTCGCAAGTATGCAAACGCATGTATAGCAGAGCTGTACAAACAGATCTTGTGCAGTCTCTGCACAGCCCAGATCTTACTCAGCCGCTGCGATCACATCAGCCTATCCGGGGCCGGAATTGGCGTCAGACACCCGCCCTGCAAACGCTTGGACACGCCTGCGTTTTTCCAAACACTCCCAGAAAACGGTCAGTTGACACCCACAAACGCCTTCTTCCTGTCAATCTCCTCGCGAACGCCCGTGCGAATGGATTCTTCGCACAAACCCATGGCTGAGATCCGCTTTGTACCCGTGCAATGCGCCTGCGCATTGTGGTGCATACGCAGTTTAGACCTGATCGCCCGCTGTACTAAATGCAGCCTAGCAATCAGGTCTGAATTAGCCCCTTAGACTGTAAGCTCTTAAGAACAGTGTACAGTACACTCTACGGGGTAACTTTACTAAAGGTGCATACACACGGTGAGATATTGACTATCTTCGATTTTGATTTTGCAATTTCCCCTGAACTCCCCGGAGCCCAGAACCAGCGATATTGACTATCTTTACTTGAGATTTTGATTGATGTTGCCCATAGCAACTAATCAGATTGTACTTCTCATTTATCTAGCACCTTCTAGAAGTTAATATCTGGAATCTGATTGGTTGCTATGGGAAACATCTCATGTTAAACAGAACTCCTATCTTAGTAAATTTACCCCTACCTGTCTACATTACTGTCCCATACCTCCCAACAAGACCCATTCCAGGAGGGACAAAATACTCTGCTCCTGGGCTGCCTGTGACATGGCAGTTAGGAGATGAATGATTGGCCGGTGCTTTATCTCCATCCAAATATTAGTAAATATAGCCCTTTATCACCAAGGTTAGTACATCTGGCCTCCAGGTACCTGCAGTCCACAAGAAGTCATGGATGAGATCATTTGTACAGTGCCTCTCCCGATAATGGTCCAGGGATGACAGGAGCCCTTCTTACCGATGGGTAACGGCTGGCCACCCCTTCAGAATATACTGTATGTCTATAGCAAGGCTTTCTCTATATAAATGTAAAACTAAGGGTAAGAAGTTTGCAGCTTGTCCTAATTATTAAATGTAAAATGTATTCTCTACAGCGTGTTAATGAACTATGAATGTTTCAATGAATCAGGGACAGGGCCGAATCAGGGACAGGGCCGTAACTAGGGGGGGGGTTTACGGGGGCATGTGCCCCGAGTGCAGGATTTTAGGGGGCGTCATGAATTTACAGAGGAACAGGATTTTTTTGTGTTTTTTTTTACCGGCAGTGCTATGCCGCTCCAGTGAGACAGCAGACATCTTCCGGCGCAACGTATCTGACAAAATTACTGCCTTACCCGGGTGACGAAAATCCTAGCTTCGGCCCTGTCAGGGAAGTAACAGTGTGTAGGTTTGGCACCCACTCCGTGAACACCAACTGGGGGTCCCTGCTAGGATGTTGCCGCTGGCCTAGAAATTCAGTCAGGTAAACATTCTGCATGTTGTAGGCGACCCAGGACTGGCATTAGTGCATTGACCTAATCTTTAGCGATTGTCCTCTTTCTGCTTACACTATGTTTATAGCCCTCACAGCTAAACTCGTTGTCACGTCTTTTCCACTTATTACGGGAAAACAGCAGCTGCAGGCGATTTACTGCCTGGAGGTATAAGAATCAATTAGAGCCTTTACCTGGATTTTTATTTTTCGTCTATCCACCGCTAAACTCTTGTGAACTCTAATGCACCATTAATGGGCTCTTTTCTATGCAGAACAAGCAGCTCCCTCAATAGCAGAGAGCCAATTCAGCAGAGCAGAATTAGCTATGGATACAGCAGTTTCTGTAGAAGCCCCCGCTGCAAGGTGACACATTACTGTGCAATTATAAACCTTCTATGTATTTTTACCCATTACCGGAGAACACAAAGTTTCATTATGCCGAGGCTCGGGCAAATCTATCCGCTGTTAGAAAGTACAGGGCGATCATTTGTCATTGCTGAATCTGCTCATTGCTCCTGAATGTAAATTACCGAGGGAGCCGATAAATGATGACTTGGTAGATTGCTGATGTCAGTGCTGAACGCCAATTCACATCATGCAATTTTCTCTCCACACGCAGGTCCCTGCGCTGATAAAACACAAGCAAGACATACTCAAGAGAAGACATTTACAGTCAATTTCTGCTAGTTATTCAGAGGCCGGAGGAACGTTACACCAGCATGGAAAGGAGGGGGGGTTATAAATTCTCTATCATTAGCAAAAACGCGGACAATCCGGCAGCACATGAAATAATAAGCTAAAAGTGAAGAAGGATGTAAAAACCAAGCAATGATTGTTGCAAAATCAAAATAATACATTCATTAATAAAATAATAAAAACATATACCTTACTGGTAAGAAGCCCTTATCTTTCTAGAAATGAATATATAGTTGTAGGGTCAGACTCAATTAAGGGTCAGTGAGAACCTTGCATGATGTGTGTTTGCGAGCAAGAACAAGTAAGTAGAACCAGCATGCCTAGCCTGAATAGTATAAGTGCCAGAGGTTCAGATGGAATCTCCTGCCCAGGGGAGGACTGGGCAATCAGGGTAGTGGTAAAGCCCCCGATGGGCCAATCCCATGCTCCACCAGGTCAGATTACAGTGTCTGCCAACCTGGGACAATTCAGTGGTCTGCCAGTAATGGTTGCCACGATTTCGGGATTGGCGCAATACTGTGAAACACAAACAGGAAGTTGTCATCTGCTGCCACTCTCAGCATTTCTGGGTGCCATTAACCAGGAGTAGAGTGTATGGGGCTCATGTTTCAGGCACCGACTCTGGTGGGTGGCGATAGGCTAACCAGCCTTATTCCTGGCCTCACAGTACAAAACCCACTCTAACCACCACCACAGCCTCCGAAAAAAGATATCCGTAACCCACCCTACCCAATCGCCTCTGAACTATGCCCTATGCTAAATCGGCCTCCAGAATATACCCTAGCCAAAATACCCCCCACCCCAAAGACATACACTACCCACTCTACCCCGTGACCCTGGACACATAAACTATCTACCCTGGCCCAAGGAATCTACACTCTCCACCCTACCTCTGGCCCTCTAGATTTACAGTAACCCCAAGCACTCCCCACTCTACCCTGTGGCCCCCTAGATGCATTACCCCTGCAAACCATGGACATACACTATCCAATCTAGCAACCCTCCTTGCCCCATGAACACACACTGCCCACCCTACCCTGGCTCCAGGGATATAAACTGCTCACCCTGCTTCTGCAGCTCCAAAGATATACACTACCCGCACTGCCACCACTCCCGCTCCTAAAAAGTAGTGATGTGCACCGGACATTTTTCGGGTTTTGGTTTTGGATTCGGTTCCGCGGCCGTGTTTTGGATTCGGACGCGTTTTGGCAAAACCTCCCTGAAATTTTTTGTCGGATTCGGGTGTGTTTTGAATTCGGGTATTTTTTTACAAAAACCCCTCAAAAACAGCTTAAATCATAGAATTTGGGGGTCATTTTGATCCCATAGTATTATTAACCTCAATAACCATAATTTCCACTCATTTCCCGTCTATTCTGAACACCTCACACCTCACAATATTATTTTTAGTCCTAAAATTTGCACCGAGGTCGCTGGATGACTAAGCTAAGCGACCTAAGTGGCCGACACAAACACCTGGCCCATCTAGGAGTGGCACTGCAGTGTCAGACAGGATGGCACTTCAATAAAATAGTCCCCAAACAGCACATGATGCAAAGAAAAAAAGAGGCGCAATGAGGAAGCTGTGTGACTAAGCTAAGCGACCCATGTGGCCGACACAAACACCTGGCCCATCTAGGAGTGGCACTGCAGTGTCAGACAGGATGGCACTTCAAAAAAATAGTCCCCAAACAGCACATGATGCAAAGAAAAAAAGAGGCGCAATGAGGTAGCTGTGTGACTGAGCTAAGCGACCCAAGTGGCCGACACAAACTCCTGGCCCATCTAGGAGTGGCACTGCAGTGTCAGACAGGATGGCACTTCAAAAAAATTGTCCCCAAACAGCACATGATGCAAAGAAAAAAGAGTCGCAATGAGGTAGCTGTGTGACTAAGCTAAGCGACCCAAGTGGCCGACACAAACACCTGGCCCATCTAGGAGTGGCACTGCAGTTTTCTAGCGAGAGGATGAGTGCTTCCATCCTCATGTGAAGCTGAACCACTAGCCATGAACATTGGCCAGGGCCTCAGCCGTTCCTTGCCACTCCGTGTCGTAAATGGCATATTGGCAAGTTTACGCATCTCCTCAGACGCTTTTAATTGAGATTGTTGGGTCATTTTACTGAACTTTTGTTTTTTGGATTTTACATGCTCTCTACTATGACATTGGGCATCAGCCTTGGCAGACGACGTTGATGGCATTTCATCGTCTCGGCCATGACTAGTTGCAGCAGCTTCAGCACGAGGTGGAAGTGGATCTTGATCTTTCCCTATTTTACCCTCCACATTTTTGTTCTCCATTTTTTAATGTGTGGAATTATATGCCAGTATCAATAGCAATGGCCTACTACTATATATACTGCGCACAACTGAAATGCACCACAGGTATGGATGGATAGTATACTTGACGACACAGAGGTAGGTAGAGCAGTGGCCTACTGTACCGTACTGCTATATATTATATACTTGGTGGTCAGCAAACTGTGCAAAACTGAAATGCACCACAGGTATGGATGGATAGTATACTTGACGACACAGAGGTAGGTAGAGCAGTGGCTTACTGTACCGTACTGCTATATATTATATACTGGTGGTCAGCAAAACTCTGCACTGTACTCCTCCTATATAATACTGCTGGTCCCCAATCCCCACAATAAAGCAGTGTGAGCACAGATATATGCAGCACACTGAGCACAGATATGGAGCGTTTTTCAGGCAGAGAACGTATAATACTGATGGTCACTGGTCAGCAAAACTCTGCACTGTACTCCTCCTATATAATACTGCTGGTCCCCAGTCCCCACAATAAAGCAGTGTGAGCACAGATATATGCAGCACACTGAGCACAGATATGGAGCGTTTTTCAGGCAGAGAACGTATAATACTGATGGTCACTGGTCAGCAAAACTCTGCACTGTACTCCTCCTATATAATACTGCTGGTCCCCAGTCCCCACAATAAAGCAGTGTGAGCACAGATATATGCAGCACACTGAGCACAGATATGGAGCGTTTTTCAGGCAGACAACGTATACTGGTGGTCACTGGCAGCAAAACTCTGTACTGTACTCCTCCTATAATACAGCTGGCCCCCAGAATAAAGATATTTGCACTGCAGCCCCCTGAAACAAAGTGAGAGGATGCCAGCCACGTCCTCTCACTATCATTTCCAATGCACAAGTGAAAAATGGCGGCAACGCGCGGCTCCTTATATAGAATCTGAATCTCGCGAGAATCCGACAGCGGGATGATGACGTTCGGGCGCGCTCGGGTTAACCGAGCAAGGCGGGAGGATCTGAGTCTGCCTCGGACCCGTGTAAAATGGGTGAAGTTCGGGGGGTTCGGATTCCGAGGAACCGAACCCGCTCATCACTACTAAAAAGCCATAAATTCCACACCCTACTCCCCGGCCTCAGAAAAATACAGTACACCCCCAGGTCCGGGTAAATACACTAAGCACACTACTGTCTGCCTCTGGAACATACTGTACACTATACACACTAGCACTTCTGGCCAAAGGGACATACACTACCTGCCCCCCAGCCCAAGCCTATGATGGGAGGGGCTACTGAGGTTGCACCACTATGGCGCCAGTGTGACACTGGGTTTTGTAACGGCTGCACAAGGGTCCAATAATCTTCTAAGAGGTCTCTATCTTGCAGGTGCTAGATCCCTAGAGCAAAACATGCACTGATGATGATGATGATGATGATGATTATGATTGTTATTATCCTTTATATGACGCTACAAGGAATCCACAGCACCCAATTACAGAGTACATAAATAAGTAAGCAAAACAAGAAAACAGTGACTTTACAGTCCAAGACAATATAGGACAAGTACAGGGTATATAACCATTGCTGCATAAGCAGACGATACTGAAATAAGCAACAGGATGGCAGAAAACCAAAGGATTTGGTGCTGTTGAAGGGAGTATGGAATAGAAGTTAGTTGAAGTAAGAGAAGGAAAAACATGAGGGAACAGGGCCCTGCTCACGAGAGCTTACATTCTACAGGGGAGGGGCAGACAGGGGTGACACAGATGGGGTAGACAGTGAGCGTGGGACAGAGGGCTTAGGATGAGAGTTTGCTAGGATTGGTGAAGAAGTGGGTCTTGGGAGCCCGTCTGAAGGTTTGTAGAGAGATAGAGCCATTTGACATTTTGTAGAAAGGTGGCGAGTCTGAGGGGGAGAGGTAGAGAATTCCAGAGACAGGGAGCAGCATGTGCAAAATCTTGGAGGTAGGAGTGGGAGGAGATAGTCAATAGGCAGGAGAGGAGAGGAGTGCATTAGTGGAGCGAAGAGAATGGTCAGAGATGTAAATGGGAGAAGAATAGGTGAGTGCTCTGTAAAAAAGTTTGAGAAGCTTGAATTTGATTCTGAAGGGAAAGGGGAGCAAGTGAAGGGCTTGTAATAGAGGAGAAGTAGACGTACTGTAGTACGATTGGTGAGGAAGATGAGCCGGGCCGCAGCATTGAGGATAGATTGGAGTGGAGAGAGGCATTTGTCAGGGATACTATATAGGATGCCAGATAGGAGAAGATTACAGTAGTCCAGTCTGGAGATGACGAATGAATAGATTAGGTTCTTAGTGGCATCCTGGGTGAGAAAGGGTCTGATCGTGGAAATATTTTTGAAATGAAAATGACAGGATTGCATGTTATGTCCTTCCAAGCCACACAAGTACAAAAGCATCGCACAGCGGCAATGCTTTTGTACTTGAAGAGTAGCTCCCTACCAGCGCAGCTCCTGCGCACCGGCAGGGAGCTACTCGTCGCTGTCTGGGTCACAGCGGCTGCATGTGACGTCATGCAGCCGCCATGGCCTGCCCCCTGCATGGTTCGGGCACGCCTGAGTTGCCTAGACTGCGCCCCTAAAACAGTGTCCAAACGCCGCCGGCCCGCCTTTTCCCGCCCAGCGACTGCCTCTGTCTGTCAATCAGGCAGAAGCAATCGCAGGGCTGAGACAATGTGCAGTTCAGACCTGATCGGTTGCTGTGTGAAAACGCACAGCAGCGATCAGGTCTGACTTAGGCTCCAAGTGGGCTCTTATTCATATGGGAGGGAGAGGAGGTCCACTGGGAGAGACCAAGCAAAGATATGAGGGTAAGGAGTTTAGATATAATAGTGATGGTAATTACTATTTTTATTTTTTATTTGCATCTGTATTTAATTTTAACTTAAATGATAAATGTCTTTTGGAATGTAATAATAACACTGTCCAGACACTGCCTCATGTATGTTATACTTCATTAGAGCACTATATACCAATCTCTGTCCATATATCCTGGGATAACCCTGGCACATATACTGCTTTGCTCTCCTGATGTAAAACTGAAGTATTTACTCCCAATGCAGTGTCACAAGCCACGGCTAGTGATCTCCGCAGCTTCGGGTCATTGCTAGGCGACCGGGACGTTCAGTCTTCTGCTCCCTGGCCGCTGGCTCCATGACAACCAGGACGCCAAGCCGATGCGGTGGACGGGGTATCTAGGCAGCGGAGATGCTGGAGACTTCCGTGAGACATCTGGGCCTGGTGATTTATTAATCTTTATTTTGTTTAGTCTCTCCAGGACTACTTCCTCACTTAAAACAGTATCAAGCCAAGAGTAATTTTCTTCACTATTGTTATGCACTACTTTCACCGTCGGATCCTCCCTGGTGAATACTGAGGGAAAAAAATTGTTCACTATTTCCTCTTTTATTTTGCCATTGTTTATCAAAGATCCCAGTTAATTTTTTAATGGACCTACACACTCCTTCTTTAACCTTTTACTGTTTATCTACTTATAAAACTTTTTAGAGTTGGTTTTACTCTCTATAGCGATTTGCTTTTTGTTTACAATTTTAGCTGCTCTTATTACTTTTTTGCATCTTTTGTTACATTCCTTATAATACTGAAGGGACTCCTCCCCTCCATTAGATTTAAATGTTTTGAAAGCATGCATTTGCTTCTTTGACCTCCTTATTAAGCCACATGGGTTTGTGTTTAAGACTCCTGCGTTTACTGCTCATGGGAATGAATTTGTGAATATTGCTATCAAGCAACCTTTTTAAAGTTACCCACATTTCCATTGTGTCTGTACCATGAAACAAAACTTCCCAGTCAATGTCATTTAGTGCCCGTTTTAGCATATTGAAGTTAGCTTTTTTAAAGTTAAATGTTTTGGTTTATCCCTTATTGGTATGTTTCTTGAAACTGATGTCGAATGTGATCATATAGTGATCACTGTTTCCCAAGGTCTCCCCAACTTTAATGTTTGATATAATGTCCACAATATTGGTAATAATTACCGTATTTTTCGGACCATAAGACGCACTTTTTCTCCCCAAAAATGTGGGGGGGGAAGTATGTGCGTCTTAGGGAGCGAATAAGACGTGTTTGCGGGTAGCGCCGGCGGACGGCGGGTAGCGGTGGGTCCTGGATGCTGCTGCTGCGCCGTCATCAGCAGAGCGCAGAGCGCCCGCATCTCAGAGCCCATCTCAGCAGCAGAGCCGGCATCATATGACTCCCCCGCTACCCCCCACCTCCTCCCTCCTCAGGAGTGCACCGCGGGCAGCGTTAGCTGAGAGCCTGGACGTGGGGAACCACTGGTACTGTCAGTGTGTGTGTGTGTGTGTGTGTGTGTGTGTGTGTGTGTGTGTGTGTGTGTCTGTGTGTATGCTGGCACTGATGTGTGTGTGTCTCTGTATGCTGGCTCTGACAGAAGGCTGCACTGTACAGAATCCTTGTAGGAGTCTGAGATATCACACAGAAATATCTCTTAGAGGTTGGTGAAAACTAGGGAGGCAGCGCAAGGATGATAAAGCAGAAATGGTTCAGAATATTTTTTTTCCAGTTTTCCTACTCTAAAAACTAGGTGCGTCTTATGGTCCGAAAAATACGGTAGGTCCAGGAAAGTTTTACCTCTAGTTGGGTCCTCGACTAATTAAGTCAAGTATTGATCTTTTAATGTATTTAAGAATCTGCTGCTCCTAGATTTTACACATGAATCGTTATTTATATCAGGATAGTTAAAATCCCCTAACACTAGGATGTCCCTCATTCCCGCAGCTTTTTCAATTTGCTGTAGGAGTTGTTCCTCCTCATGTATGCAAATATTCAGTTGCTTATAGCACGTGCCAATGACTAGTTTCTTTGTTTCAGTGCCCGCACTAGTGATCTCAACCCATAGCGACTCCACGTTATCTCCTGTCCCCTCATAAATTACCGTATATACTCGAGTATAAGTCGACCCGAATATAAGCCGAGGCACCTAATTTTACCACAAAAACCAGGGAAAACTCATTGACTCGAGTATAAGCCTAGGGTGGGAAATGCAGCTCTAGCCGTACACAGCCCTCATACTGCCAGATATGCCCTCATACTGCCAGATATGCCCCACAGTGCCAGATATGCCCTCATGCTGCCAGATATGCCCCACAGTGCCAGGTATGCCCTCATGCTGCCAGATATGCCCCACAGTGCCAGATGTGCCAGATATGTCCTCATGCTGCCAGATATGCCCCACAGTGCCAGATATGCCCTCATGCTGCCAGATATGCCCCACAGTGCCAGATACCCCACAGCGCCAGATGTGCCTGATATGCCCTCATGCTGCCAGATATGCCCCACAGTGCCAGATGTGCCCTCATGCTGCCAGATATGCCCCACAGTGCCAGATGTGCCCTCATGCTGCCAGATATGCCCCACAGTGCCAGATGTGCCCTCATGCTGCCAGATATGCCCCACAGTGCCAGATGTGCCCTCATGCTGCCAGATATGCCCCACAGTGCCAGATGTGCCCTCATGCTGCCAGATATGCCAGATATGCCCCACCGTGCCAGATGTGCCCTCATGCTGCCAGATATGCCCCACAGTGCCAGGAAGGGTACTTACCCTCCATCGCTCCCGCGCGGTCTTCTGAATGAGGGACACGGAGGGCACAGAGCGCGGCTCTCCTGTTTCCCTCCTACGTCTCCGTCTCTGGCAGCGTGTGTGTGTTAAATGAAGTGGCGGTTCGTGAGCCAATCAGAGCTCACGAACGGGCACTTCATTTAATACACACACGCCGCCGGAGACGGAGACGCAGGAGGGACACGGGAGAGCCGCGCGCTGTGCCCTCCGTGTCCCTCCTTCCACTGACTCGAGTATAAGCCGAGGGGGCTTTTTCAGCACAAAAAAACGTGCTGAAAAAGTCGGCTTATACTCGAGTATATTCGATACATCTATTAAGTTTGGTTTTAGAGATGGTTTAACAAAGAGATATATCCCTCCTCCCCTTTTGGTAGCCCTATCACTCCTGAAAAGAGAATATCCATCCAAATACGCAGGCCATTCGTGAGAGTTGTCCCACCATGTTTCCGTAATCCCTATAATTAGAGATAAGCGGGTTCAGATCTCTGAGAACCGGATCCTACCGAACATCATGTCCCGAGCCTGGATCCGAGTCTGGCTCAGGACTTCCCGCCAGACTCGGAAACCAGATCGAGGCAAAATGTCATCATCCCGCTGTCGGATTCTTGCGGGTTTTGGATTCCATATAAGGAGCCGCGCGTCGCTGCCATTTTCACTCCAGTCCTGGAGAGTGTAGAGAGAGGACGTGTATCTCTCCTCAGTGTCTGTCTGTGCGGGAAAGTGGTGTGGCGACCTGCACTGTCTTATGAGTCATTCCAGGGCTGTCTTGTGCTGCATCAGTCAAGTGGTGGTGTCTTGTGCTGCATCAGTCCAGTCACAGTGGTGGTGTCCTCTGCTCCCATATGTCCAGTGCTGCTGTATAAGTCCAGTCCAGTGGTGCTGTGTTGTCCTGCATCAACCCAGTGGGGGTGTCCCTATGCTGCCATAAAAGTCCAGTGATACTGCCGTATAAGTCCAGTGGTACTGCTGTATAAAAGTCCAGTGATACTGCCGTATATGTCCAGTGGTACTGCCATATATGTCCAGTGATACTGCCGTATATGTCCAGTGATACTACTGTATATGTCCAGTGGTACTGCCGTATAAGTCCAGTGATACTGCCGTATAAGTCCAGTGATTCTGCCGTATAAGTCCAGTGATACTGCCGTATAAGTCCAGTGATACTGCCGTATAAGTCCAGTGGTACTGTCATATAAGTCCAGTGATACTTCCGTATAAGTCCAGTGATACTGCCGTATAAGTCCAGTGATACTGCCGTATAAGTCCAGTGGTACTGCCATATAAGTCCAGTGGTACTGCCGTATAAGTCAGTGGTACTTTCGTATAAGTCCAGTCCAGTGGTACTGCCGTATAAGTTCAGTGGTAGTGCCGTATAAGTCCAGTGGTACTGCCGTATATGTCCAGTGGTACTGCCGTATAAGTCCAGTGATACTGCCGTATAAGTCCATTGATGCTGCCGTATAAGTCCAGTGATACTGCCGTATAAGTCCAGTGATACTGCCGTATAAGTCCAGTGATACTGCCGTATAAGTCCAGTGATACTGCCGTATAAGTCCAGTGATACTGCCGTATAAGTCCAGTGATACTGCCGTATAAGTCCAGTGATACTGCCGTATAAGTTCAGTGATACTGCCGTATAAGCCATTGATACTGCCATATAAGTCCAGTGGTACTGCCATATAAGTCCAGTGGTACTGCCGTATAAGTCAGTGGTAGTGCCGTATAAGTCCAGTGATACTGCCGTATAAGTCCAGTGATATTGTCGTATAAGTTCAGTGATACTGCCGAAGAAGTCCATTGATACGGCTGTATAAGTCCAGAGGGACTGTCGTATAAGTACAGTGGTACTGCCATATAAGTCCAGTGGTACTGCCATATAAGTCCAGTGGTAGTGACGTATAAGTCCAGTGATACTGCCGTATAAGTCCAGTGATACTGCCGTATAAGTCCAGTGATACTGCCGTATATGTCCAGTGGTACTGCCATATAAGTCCAGTGGTACTGCCGTATAAGTCCAGTGGTACTGCCGTATAAGTCCAGTGATACTGCCGTATAAGTCCAGTGATACTGCCGTATAAGTCCAGTGATACTGCCGTATAAGTCCAGTGATACTGCCGTATAAGTCCAGTGATACTGCCGTATAAGTCCAGTGGTACTGTCGTATAAGTCCAGTGATACTTCCGTATAAGTTCAGTGATACTGCCGTATAAGTCCAGTGATACTGCCGTATAAGTCCAGTGGTACTGCCATATAAGTCCAGTGGTACTGCCGTATAAGTCAGTGGTACTTTCGTATAAGTCCAGTCCAGTGGTACTGCCGTATAAGTTCAGTGGTAGTGCCGTATAAGTCCAGTGGTACGGCCGTATATGTCCAGTGGTACTGCCGTATAAGTCCATTGATGCTGCCGTATAAGTCCAGTGATGCTGCCGTATAAGTCCAGTGATACTGCCGTATAAGTCCAGTGATACTGCCGTATAAGTCCAGTGATACTGCTGTATAAGTCCAGTGATACTGCCGTATAAGTTCAGTGATACTGCCGTATAAGCCATTGATACTGCCATATAAGTCCAGTGGTACTGCCATATAAGTCCAGTGGTACTTCCGTATAAGTCCAGTGGTACTTCCGTATAAGTCCGGTGGTACTGCCATATAAGTCCAGTGGTACTGCCGTATAAGTCAGTGGTACTTTCGTATAAGTCCAGTCAAGTGGTAGTGCCGTATAAGTTCAGTGGTAGTGCCGTATAAGTCCAGTGGTACTGCCGTATATGTCCAGTGGTACTGCCGTATAAGTCCAGTGATACTGCCGTATAAGTCCATTGATGCTGCCGTATAAGTCCAGTGATACTGCCGTATAAGTCCAGTGATACTGCCGTATAAGTCCAGTGATACTGCCGTATAAGTCCAGTGATACTGCCGTATAAGTCCAGTGATACTGCCGTATAAGTCCAGTGATACTGCCGTATAAGTCCAGTGATACTGCTGTATAAGTCCAGTGATACTGCCGTATAAGTTCAGTGATACTGCCGTATAAGCCATTGATACTGCCATATAAGTCCAGTGGTACTGCCATATAAGTCCAGTGGTACTGCCGTATAAGTCAGTGGTAGTGCCGTATAAGTCCAGTGATACTGCCGTATAAGTCCAGTGATATTGTCGTATAAGTTCAGTGATACTGCCGAAGAAGTCCATTGATACGGCTGTATAAGTCCAGAGGGACTGTCGTATAAGTACAGTGGTACTGCCATATAAGTCCAGTGGTACTGCCATATAAGTCCAGTGGTAGTGACGTATAAGTCCAGTGATACTGCCGTATAAGTCCAGTGATACTGCCGTATAAGTCCAGTGATACTGCCGTATATGTCCAGTGGTACTGCCATATAAGTCCAGTGGTACTGCCATATAAGTCCAGTGGTACTGCCGTATAAGTCCAGTGATACTGCCGTATAAGTCCAGTGATACTGCCGTATAAGTCCAGTGATACTGCCGTATAAGTCCAGTGATACTGCCGTATAAGTCCAGTGGTACTGTCGTATAAGTCCAGTGATACTTCCGTGTAAGTTTAGTGATACTGCCGTATAAGTCCAGTGATACTGCCGTATAAGTCTAGTGGTACTGCCATATAAGTCCAGTGGTACTGCCGTATAAGTCAGTGGTACTTTCGTATAAGTCCAGTCCAGTGGTACTGCCGTATAAGTTCAGTGGTAGTGCCGTATAAGTCCAGTGGTACTGCCGTATATGTCCAGTGGTACTGCCGTATAAGTCCAGTGATACTGCCATATAAGTCCATTGATGCTGCCGTATAAGTCCAGTGATACTGCCGTATAAGTCCAGTGATACTGCCGTATAAGTCCAGTGATACTGCCGTATAAGTCCAGTGATACTGCCGTATAAGTCCAGTGATACTGCCGTATAAGTCCAGTGATACTGCCGTATAAGTTCAGTGATACTGCCGTATAAGCCATTGATACTGCCATATAAGTCCAGTGGTACTGCCATATAAGTCCAGTGGTACTGCCGTATAAGTCAGTGGTAGTGCCATATAAGTCCAGTGATACTGCCGTATAAGTCCAGTGATATTGTCGTATAAGTTCAGTGATACTGCCGAAGAAGTCCATTGATACGGCTGTATAAGTCCAGAGGGACTGTCGTATAAGTACAGTGGTACTGCCATATAAGTCCAGTGGTACTGCCATATAAGTCCAGTGGTAGTGACGTATAAGTCCAGTGATACTGCCGTATAAGTCCAGTGATACTGCCGTATAAGTCCAGTGATACTGCCGTATATGTCCAGTGGTACTGCCATATAAGTCCAGTGGTACTGCCGTATAAGTCCAGTGGTACTGCCGTATAAGTCCAGTGATACTGCCGTATAAGTCCAGTGATACTGCCGTATAAGTCCAGTGATACTGCCGTATAAGTCCAGTGATACTGCCGTATAAGTCCAGTGATACTGCCGTATAAGTCCAGTGGTACTGTCGTATAAGTCCAGTGATACTTCCGTATAAGTTCAGTGATACTGCCGTATAAGTCCAGTGATACTGCCGTATAAGTCCAGTGGTACTGCCATATAAGTCCAGTGGTACTGCCGTATAAGTCAGTGGTACTTTCGTATAAGTCCAGTCCAGTGGTACTGCCGTATAAGTTCAGTGGTAGTGCCGTATAAGTCCAGTGGTACGGCCGTATATGTCCAGTGGTACTGCGGTATAAGTCCATTGATGCTGCCGTATAAGTCCAGTGATGCTGCCGTATAAGTCCAGTGATACTGCCGTATAAGTCCAGTGATACTGCCGTATAAGTCCAGTGATACTGCTGTATAAGTCCAGTGATACTGCCGTATAAGTTCAGTGATACTGCCGTATAAGCCATTGATACTGCCATATAAGTCCAGTGGTACTGCCATATAAGTCCAGTGGTACTTCCGTATAAGTCCAGTGGTACTTCCGTATAAGTCGAGTGGTACTGCCATATAAGTCCAGTGGTACTGCCGTATAAGTCAGTGGTACTTTCGTATAAGTCCAGTCCAGTGGTAGTGCCGTATAAGTTCAGTGGTAGTGCCGTATAAGTCCAGTGGTACTGCCGTATATGTCCAGTGGTACTGCCGTATAAGTCCAGTGATACTGCCGTATAAGTCCATTGATGCTGCCGTATAAGTCCAGTGATACTGCCGTATAAGTCCAGTGATACTGCCGTATAAGTCCAGTGATACTGCCGTATAAGTCCAG
This sequence comes from Pseudophryne corroboree, assembly GCF_028390025.1. Classification (NCBI taxonomy): domain Eukaryota; kingdom Metazoa; phylum Chordata; class Amphibia; order Anura; family Myobatrachidae; genus Pseudophryne; species Pseudophryne corroboree. The sequence continues at coordinate 37,347,905 of NC_086444.1, read as the reverse complement.
TGATACTGCCGTATAAGTCCAGTGATACTGCCGTATAAGTCCAGTGATACTGCCGTATAAGTCCAGTGATACTGCCGTATAAGTCCAGTGATACTGCTGTATAAGTCCAGTGATACTGCCGTATAAGTTCAGTGATACTGCCGTATAAGCCATTGATACTGCCATATAAGTCCAGTGGTACTGCCATATAAGTCCAGTGGTACTGCCGTATAAGTCAGTGGTAGTGCCGTATAAGTCCAGTGATACTGCCGTATAAGTCCAGTGATATTGTTGTATAAGTTCAGTGATACTGCCGAAGAAGTCCATTGATACGGCTGTATAAGTCCAGAGGGACTGTCGTATAAGTACAGTGGTACTGCCATATAAGTCCAGTGGTACTGCCATATAAGTCCAGTGGTAGTGACGTATAAGTCCAGTGATACTGCCGTATAAGTCCAGTGATACTGCCGTATAAGTCCAGTGATACTGCCGTATATGTCCAGTGGTACTGCCATATAAGTCCAGTGGTACTGCCGTATAAGTCCAGTGGTACTGCCGTATAAGTCCAGTGATACTGCCGTATAAGTCCAGTGATACTGCCGTATAAGTCCAGTGATACTGCCGTATAAGTCCAGTGATACTGCCGTATAAGTCCAGTGGTACTGTCGTATAAGTCCAGTGATACTTCCGTGTAAGTTTAGTGATACTGCCGTATAAGTCCAGTGATACTGCCGTATAAGTCTAGTGGTACTGCCATATAAGTCCAGTGGTACTGCCGTATAAGTCAGTGGTACTTTCGTATAAGTCCAGTCCAGTGGTACTGCCGTATAAGTTCAGTGGTAGTGCCGTATAAGTCCAGTGGTACTGCCGTATATGTCCAGTGGTACTGCCGTATAAGTCCATTGATGCTGCCGTATAAGTCCAGTGATGCTGCCGTATAAGTCCAGTGATACTGCCGTATAAGTCCAGTGATACTGCCGTATAAGTCCAGTGATACTGCCGTATAAGTCCAGTGATACTGCCGTATAAGTCCAGTGATACTGCTGTATAAGTCCAGTGATACTGCCGTATAAGTTCAGTGATACTGCCGTATAAGCCATTGATACTGCCATATAAGTCCTGTGGTACTGCCATATAAGTCCAGTGGTACTTCCGTATAAGTCCAGTGGTACTTCCGTATAAGTCCAGTGGTACTGCCATATAAGTCCAGTGGTAGTGACGTATAAGTCCAGTGATACTGCCGTATAAGTCCAGTGATACTGCCGTATAAGTCCAGTGATACTGCTGTATAAGTCCAGTGATACTGCCGTATAAGTTCAGTGATACTGCCGTATAAGCCATTGATACTGCCATATAAGTCCAGTGGTACTGCCATATAAGTCCAGTGGTACTGCCGTATAAGTCAGTGGTAGTGCCGTATAAGTCCAGTGATACTGCCGTATAAGTCCAGTGATATTGTCGTATAAGTTCAGTGATACTGCCGAAGAAGTCCATTGATACGGCTGTATAAGTCCAGAGGGACTGTCGTATAAGTACAGTGGTACTGCCATATAAGTCCAGTGGTACTGCCATATAAGTCCAGTGGTAGTGACGTATAAGTCCAGTGATACTGCCGTATAAGTCCAGTGATACTGCCGTATAAGTCCAGTGATACTGCCGTATATGTCCAGTGGTACTGCCATATAAGTCCAGTGGTACTGCCATATAAGTCCAGTGGTACTGCCGTATAAGTCCAGTGATACTGCCGTATAAGTCCAGTGATACTGCCGTATAAGTCCAGTGATACTGCCGTATAAGTCCAGTGATACTGCCGTATAAGTCCAGTGGTACTGTCGTATAAGTCCAGTGATACTTCCGTGTAAGTTTAGTGATACTGCCGTATAAGTCCAGTGATACTGCCGTATAAGTCTAGTGGTACTGCCATATAAGTCCAGTGGTACTGCCGTATAAGTCAGTGGTACTTTCGTATAAGTCCAGTCCAGTGGTACTGCCGTATAAGTTCAGTGGTAGTGCCGTATAAGTCCAGTGGTACTGCCGTATATGTCCAGTGGTACTGCCGTATAAGTCCAGTGATACTGCCGTATTAGTCCATTGATGCTGCCGTATAAGTCCAGTGATACTGCCGTATAAGTCCAGTGATACTGCCGTATAAGTCCAGTGATACTGCCGTATAAGTCCAGTGATACTGCCGTATAAGTTCAGTGATACTTCCGTATAAGTCCAGTGGTACTTCCGTATAAGTCGAGTGGTACTGCCATATAAGTCCAGTGGTACTGCCGTATAAGTCAGTGGTACTTTCGTATAAGTCCAGTCCAGTGGTAGTGCCGTATAAGTTCAGTGGTAGTGCCGTATAAGTCCAGTGGTACTGCCGTATATGTCCAGTGGTACTGCCGTATAAGTCCAGTGATACTGCCGTATAAGTCCATTGATGCTGCCGTATAAGTCCAGTGATACTGCCGTATAAGTCCAGTGATACTGCCGTATAAGTCCAGTGATACTGCTGTATAAGTCCAGTGATACTGCCGTATAAGTTCAGTGATACTGCCGTATAAGCCATTGATACTGCCATATAAGTCCAGTGGTACTGCCATATAAGTCCAGTGGTACTTCCGTATAAGTCCAGTGGTACTTCCGTATAAGTCGAGTGGTACTGCCATATAAGTCAGTGGTACTGCCGTATAAGTCAGTGGTACTTTCGTATAAGTCCAGTCCAGTGGTAGTGCCGTATAAGTTCAGTGGTAGTGCCGTATAAGTCCAGTGGTACTGCCGTATATGTCCAGTGGTACTGCCGTATAAGTCCAGTGATACTGCCGTATAAGTCCATTGATGCTGCCGTATAAGTCCAGTGATACTGCCGTATAAGTCCAGTGATACTGCCGTATAAGTCCAGTGATACTGCCGTATAAGTCCAGTGATACTGCCGTATAAGTCCAGTGATACTGCCGTATAAGTCCAGTGATACTGCCGTATAAGTCCAGTGATACTGCCGTATAAGTCCAGTGATACTGCTGTATAAGTCCAGTGATACTGCCGTATAAGTTCAGTGATACTGCCGTATAAGCCATTGATACTGCCATATAAGTCCAGTGGTACTGCCATATAAGTCCAGTGGTACTGCCGTATAAGTCAGTGGTAGTGCCGTATAAGTCCAGTGATACTGCCGTATAAGTCCAGTGATATTGTTGTATAAGTTCAGTGATACTGCCGAAGAAGTCCATTGATACGGCTGTATAAGTCCAGAGGGACTGTCGTATAAGTACAGTGGTACTGCCATATAAGTCCAGTGGTACTGCCATATAAGTCCAGTGGTAGTGACGTATAAGTCCAGTGATACTGCCGTATAAGTCCAGTGATACTGCCGTATAAGTCCAGTGATACTGCCGTATATGTCCAGTGGTACTGCCATATAAGTCCAGTGGTACTGCCGTATAAGTCCAGTGGTACTGCCGTATAAGTCCAGTGATACTGCCGTATAAGTCCAGTGATACTGCCGTATAAGTCCAGTGATACTGCCGTATAAGTCCAGTGATACTGCCGTATAAGTCCAGTGGTACTGTCGTATAAGTCCAGTGATACTTCCGTGTAAGTTTAGTGATACTGCCGTATAAGTCCAGTGATACTGCCGTATAAGTCTAGTGGTACTGCCATATAAGTCCAGTGGTACTGCCGTATAAGTCAGTGGTACTTTCGTATAAGTCCAGTCCAGTGGTACTGCCGTATAAGTTCAGTGGTAGTGCCGTATAAGTCCAGTGGTACTGCCGTATATGTCCAGTGGTACTGCCGTATAAGTCCATTGATGCTGCCGTATAAGTCCAGTGATGCTGCCGTATAAGTCCAGTGATACTGCCGTATAAGTCCAGTGATACTGCCGTATAAGTCCAGTGATACTGCCGTATAAGTCCAGTGATACTGCCGTATAAGTCCAGTGATACTGCTGTATAAGTCCAGTGATACTGCCGTATAAGTTCAGTGATACTGCCGTATAAGCCATTGATACTGCCATATAAGTCCTGTGGTACTGCCATATAAGTCCAGTGGTACTTCCGTATAAGTCCAGTGGTACTTCCGTATAAGTCCAGTGGTACTGCCATATAAGTCCAGTGGTAGTGACGTATAAGTCCAGTGATACTGCCGTATAAGTCCAGTGATACTGCCGTATAAGTCCAGTGATACTGCTGTATAAGTCCAGTGATACTGCCGTATAAGTTCAGTGATACTGCCGTATAAGCCATTGATACTGCCATATAAGTCCAGTGGTACTGCCATATAAGTCCAGTGGTACTGCCGTATAAGTCAGTGGTAGTGCCGTATAAGTCCAGTGATACTGCCGTATAAGTCCAGTGATATTGTCGTATAAGTTCAGTGATACTGCCGAAGAAGTCCATTGATACGGCTGTATAAGTCCAGAGGGACTGTCGTATAAGTACAGTGGTACTGCCATATAAGTCCAGTGGTACTGCCATATAAGTCCAGTGGTAGTGACGTATAAGTCCAGTGATACTGCCGTATAAGTCCAGTGATACTGCCGTATAAGTCCAGTGATACTGCCGTATATGTCCAGTGGTACTGCCATATAAGTCCAGTGGTACTGCCGTATAAGTCCAGTGGTACTGCCGTATAAGTCCAGTGATACTGCCGTATAAGTCCAGTGATACTGCCGTATAAGTCCAGTGATACTGCCGTATAAGTCCAGTGGTACTGTCGTATAAGTCCAGTGATACTTCCGTGTAAGTTTAGTGATACTGCCGTATAAGTCCAGTGATACTGCCGTATAAGTCTAGTGGTACTGCCATATAAGTCCAGTGGTACTGCCGTATAAGTCAGTGGTACTTTCGTATAAGTCCAGTCCAGTGGTACTGCCGTATAAGTTCAGTGGTAGTGCCGTATAAGTCCAGTGGTACTGCCGTATATGTCCAGTGGTACTGCCGTATAAGTCCAGTGATACTGCCGTATTAGTCCATTGATGCTGCCGTATAAGTCCAGTGATACTGCCGTATAAGTCCAGTGATACTGCCGTATAAGTCCAGTGATACTGCCGTATAAGTCCAGTGATACTGCCGTATAAGTCCAGTGATACTGCCGTATAAGTCCAGTGATACTGCCGTATAAGTTCAGTGATACTGCCGTATAAGCCATTGATACTGCCATATAAGTCCAGTGGTACTGCCATATAAGTCCAGTGGTACTGCCGTATAAGTCAGTGGTAGTGCCGTATAAGTCCAGTGATACTGCCGTATAAGTCCAGTGATATTGTCGTATAAGTTCAGTGATACTGCCGAAGAAGTCCATTGATACGGCTGTATAAGTCCAGAGGGACTGTCGTATAAGTACAGTGGTACTGCCATATAAGTCCAGTGGTACTGCCATATAAGTCCAGTGGTAGTGACGTATAAGTCCAGTGATACTGCCGTATAAGTCCAGTGATACTGCCGTATAAGTCCAGTGATACTGCCGTATATGTCCAGTGGTACTGCCATATAAGTCCAGTGGTACTGCCGTATAAGTCCAGTGGTACTGCCGTATAAGTCCAGTGATACTGCCGTATAAGTCCAGTGATACTGCCGTATAAGTCCAGTGATACTGCCGTATAAGTCCAGTGATACTGCCGTATAAGTCCAGTGATACTGCCGTATAAGTCCAGTGGTACTGTCGTATAAGTCCAGTGATACTTCCGTATAAGTTCAGTGATACTGCCGTATAAGTCCAGTGATACTGCCGTATAAGTCCAGTGGTACTGCCATATAAGTCCAGTGGTACTGCCGTATAAGTCAGTGGTACTTTCGTATAAGTCCAGTCCAGTGGTACTGCCGTATAAGTTCAGTGGTAGTGCCGTATAAGTCCAGTGGTACGGCCGTATATGTCCAGTGGTACTGCGGTATAAGTCCATTGATGCTGCCGTATAAGTCCAGTGATGCTGCCGTATAAGTCCAGTGATACTGCCGTATAAGTCCAGTGATACTGCCGTATAAGTCCAGTGATACTGCTGTATAAGTCCAGTGATACTGCCGTATAAGTTCAGTGATACTGCCGTATAAGCCATTGATACTGCCATATAAGTCCAGTGGTACTGCCATATAAGTCCAGTGGTACTTCCGTATAAGTCCAGTGGTACTTCCGTATAAGTCGAGTGGTACTGCCATATAAGTCCAGTGGTACTGCCGTATAAATGAGTCAGTGGTACTTTCGTATAAGTCCAGTCCAGTGGTAGTGCCGTATAAGTTCAGTGGTAGTGCCGTATAAGTCCAGTGGTACTGCCGTATATGTCCAGTGGTACTGCCGTATAAGTCCAGTGATACTGCCGTATAAGTCCATTGATGCTGCCGTATAAGTCCAGTGATACTGCCGTATAAGTCCAGTGATACTGCCGTATAAGTCCAGTGATACTGCCGTATAAGTCCAGTGATACTGCCGTATAAGTCCAGTGATACTGCCGTATAAGTCCAGTGATACTGCCGTATATGTCCAGTGGTACTGCCATATAAGTCCAGTGGTACTGCCGTATAAGTCCAGTGGTACTGCCGTATAAGTCCAGTGATACTGCCGTATAAGTCCAGTGATACTGCCGTATAAGTCCAGTGATACTGCCGTATAAGTCCAGTGGTACTGTCGTATAAGTCCAGTGATACTTCCGTGTAAGTTTAGTGATACTGCCGTATAAGTCCAGTGATACTGCCGTATAAGTCTAGTGGTACTGCCATATAAGTCCAGTGGTACTGCCGTATAAGTCAGTGGTACTTTCGTATAAGTCCAGTCCAGTGGTACTGCCGTATAAGTTCAGTGGTAGTGCCGTATAAGTCCAGTGGTACTGCCGTATATGTCCAGTGGTACTGCCGTATAAGTCCAGTGATACTGCCGTATTAGTCCATTGATGCTGCCGTATAAGTCCAGTGATACTGCCGTATAAGTCCAGTGATACTGCCGTATAAGTCCAGTGATACTGCCGTATAAGTCCAGTGATACTGCCGTATAAGTCCAGTGATACTGCCGTATAAGTCCAGTGATACTGCCGTATAAGTCCAGTGATACTGCCGTATAAGTTCAGTGATACTGCCGTATAAGCCATTGATACTGCCATATAAGTCCAGTGGTACTGCCATATAAGTCCAGTGGTACTGCCGTATAAGTCAGTGGTAGTGCCGTATAAGTCCAGTGATACTGCCGTATAAGTCCAGTGATATTGTCGTATAAGTTCAGTGATACTGCCGAAGAAGTCCATTGATACGGCTGTATAAGTCCAGAGGGACTGTCGTATAAGTACAGTGGTACTGCCATATAAGTCCAGTGGTACTGCCATATAAGTCCAGTGGTAGTGACGTATAAGTCCAGTGATACTGCCGTATAAGTCCAGTGATACTGCCGTATAAGTCCAGTGATACTGCCGTATATGTCCAGTGGTACTGCCATATAAGTCCAGTGGTACTGCCGTATAAGTCCAGTGGTACTGCCGTATAAGTCCAGTGATACTGCCGTATAAGTCCAGTGATACTGCCGTATAAGTCCAGTGATACTGCCGTATAAGTCCAGTGATACTGCCGTATAAGTCCAGTGATACTGCCGTATAAGTCCAGTGGTACTGTCGTATAAGTCCAGTGATACTTCCGTATAAGTTCAGTGATACTGCCGTATAAGTCCAGTGATACTGCCGTATAAGTCCAGTGGTACTGCCATATAAGTCCAGTGGTACTGCCGTATAAGTCAGTGGTACTTTCGTATAAGTCCAGTCCAGTGGTACTGCCGTATAAGTTCAGTGGTAGTGCCGTATAAGTCCAGTGGTACGGCCGTATATGTCCAGTGGTACTGCGGTATAAGTCCATTGATGCTGCCGTATAAGTCCAGTGATGCTGCCGTATAAGTCCAGTGATACTGCCGTATAAGTCCAGTGATACTGCCGTATAAGTCCAGTGATACTGCTGTATAAGTCCAGTGATACTGCCGTATAAGTTCAGTGATACTGCCGTATAAGCCATTGATACTGCCATATAAGTCCAGTGGTACTGCCATATAAGTCCAGTGGTACTTCCGTATAAGTCCAGTGGTACTTCCGTATAAGTCGAGTGGTACTGCCATATAAGTCCAGTGGTACTGCCGTATAAATGAGTCAGTGGTACTTTCGTATAAGTCCAGTCCAGTGGTAGTGCCGTATAAGTTCAGTGGTAGTGCCGTATAAGTCCAGTGGTACTGCCGTATATGTCCAGTGGTACTGCCGTATAAGTCCAGTGATACTGCCGTATAAGTCCATTGATGCTGCCGTATAAGTCCAGTGATACTGCCGTATAAGTCCAGTGATACTGCCGTATAAGTCCAGTGATACTGCCGTATAAGTCCAGTGATACTGCCGTATAAGTCCAGTGATACTGCCGTATAAGTCCAGTGATACTGCTGTATAAGTCCAGTGATACTGCCGTATAAGTTCAGTGATACTGCCATATAAGTCCAGTGGTACTGCCATATAAGTCCAGTGGTACTGCCGTATAAGTCAGTGGTAGTGCCGTATAAGTCCAGTGATACTGCCGTATAAGTCCAGTGATATTGTTGTATAAGTTCAGTGATACTGCCGAAGAAGTCCATTGATACGGCTGTATAAGTCCAGAGGGACTGTCGTATAAGTACAGTGGTACTGCCATATAAGTCCAGTGGTACTGCCATATAAGTCCAGTGGTAGTGACGTATAAGTCCAGTGATACTGCCGTATAAGTCCAGTGATACTGCCGTATAAGTCCAGTGATACTGCCGTATATGTCCAGTGGTACTGCCATATAAGTCCAGTGGTACTGCCGTATAAGTCCAGTGGTACTGCCGTATAAGTCCAGTGATACTGCCGTATAAGTCCAGTGATACTGCCGTATAAGTCCAGTGATACTGCCGTATAAGTCCAGTGATACTGCCGTATAAGTCCAGTGGTACTGTCGTATAAGTCCAGTGATACTTCCGTGTAAGTTTAGTGATACTGCCGTATAAGTCCAGTGATACTGCCGTATAAGTCTAGTGGTACTGCCATATAAGTCCAGTGGTACTGCCGTATAAGTCAGTGGTACTTTCGTATAAGTCCAGTCCAGTGGTACTGCCGTATAAGTTCAGTGGTAGTGCCGTATAAGTCCAGTGGTACTGCCGTATATGTCCAGTGATACTGCCGTATAAGTCCAGTGATACTGCCGTATAAGTCCAGTGATACTGCCGTATAAGTCCAGTGATACTGCTGTATAAGTCCAGTGATACTGCCGTATAAGTTCAGTGATACTGCCGTATAAGCCATTGATACTGCCATATAAGTCCTGTGGTACTGCCATATAAGTCCAGTGGTACTTCCGTATAAGTCCAGTGGTACTTCCGTATAAGTCCAGTGGTACTGCCATATAAGTCCAGTGGTAGTGACGTATAAGTCCAGTGATACTGCCGTATAAGTCCAGTGATACTGCCGTATAAGTCCAGTGATACTGCCGTATAAGTCCAGTGATACTGCCGTATAAGTCCAGTGATACTGCCGTATAAGTCCAGTGATACTGCCGTATAAGTCCAGTGATACTGCTGTATAAGTCCAGTGATACTGCCGTATAAGTTCAGTGATACTGCCGTATAAGCCATTGATACTGCCATATAAGTCCTGTGGTACTGCCATATAAGTCCAGTGGTACTTCCGTATAAGTCCAGTGGTACTTCCGTATAAGTCCAGTGGTACTGCCATATAAGTCCAGTGGTAGTGACGTATAAGTCCAGTGATACTGCCGTATAAGTCCAGTGATACTGCCGTATAAGTCCAGTGATACTGCTGTATAAGTCCAGTGATACTGCCGTATAAGTTCAGTGATACTGCCGTATAAGCCATTGATACTGCCATATAAGTCCAGTGGTACTGCCATATAAGTCCAGTGGTACTGCCGTATAAGTCAGTGGTAGTGCCGTATAAGTCCAGTGATACTGCCGTATAAGTCCAGTGATATTGTCGTATAAGTTCAGTGATACTGCCGAAGAAGTCCATTGATACGGCTGTATAAGTCCAGAGGGACTGTCGTATAAGTACAGTGGTACTGCCATATAAGTCCAGTGGTACTGCCATATAAGTCCAGTGGTAGTGACGTATAAGTCCAGTGATACTGCCGTATAAGTCCAGTGATACTGCCGTATAAGTCCAGTGATACTGCCGTATATGTCCAGTGGTACTGCCATATAAGTCCAGTGGTACTGCCGTATAAGTCCAGTGGTACTGCCGTATAAGTCCAGTGATACTGCCGTATAAGTCCAGTGATACTGCCGTATAAGTCCAGTGATACTGCCGTATAAGTCCAGTGGTACTGTCGTATAAGTCCAGTGATACTTCCGTGTAAGTTTAGTGATACTGCCGTATAAGTCCAGTGATACTGCCGTATAAGTCTAGTGGTACTGCCATATAAGTCCAGTGGTACTGCCGTATAAGTCAGTGGTACTTTCGTATAAGTCCAGTCCAGTGGTACTGCCGTATAAGTTCAGTGGTAGTGCCGTATAAGTCCAGTGGTACTGCCGTATATGTCCAGTGGTACTGCCGTATAAGTCCAGTGATACTGCCGTATTAGTCCATTGATGCTGCCGTATAAGTCCAGTGATACTGCCGTATAAGTCCAGTGATACTGCCGTATAAGTCCAGTGATACTGCCGTATAAGTCCAGTGATACTGCCGTATAAGTCCAGTGATACTGCCGTATAAGTCCAGTGATACTGCCGTATAAGTCCAGTGATACTGCCGTATAAGTTCAGTGATACTGCCGTATAAGCCATTGATACTGCCATATAAGTCCAGTGGTACTGCCATATAAGTCCAGTGGTACTGCCGTATAAGTCAGTGGTAGTGCCGTATAAGTCCAGTGATACTGCCGTATAAGTCCAGTGATATTGTCGTATAAGTTCAGTGATACTGCCGAAGAAGTCCATTGATACGGCTGTATAAGTCCAGAGGGACTGTCGTATAAGTACAGTGGTACTGCCATATAAGTCCAGTGGTACTGCCATATAAGTCCAGTGGTAGTGACGTATAAGTCCAGTGATACTGCCGTATAAGTCCAGTGATACTGCCGTATAAGTCCAGTGATACTGCCGTATATGTCCAGTGGTACTGCCATATAAGTCCAGTGGTACTGCCGTATAAGTCCAGTGGTACTGCCGTATAAGTCCAGTGATACTGCCGTATAAGTCCAGTGATACTGCCGTATAAGTCCAGTGATACTGCCGTATAAGTCCAGTGATACTGCCGTATAAGTCCAGTGATACTGCCGTATAAGTCCAGTGGTACTGTCGTATAAGTCCAGTGATACTTCCGTATAAGTTCAGTGATACTGCCGTATAAGTCCAGTGATACTGCCGTATAAGTCCAGTGGTACTGCCATATAAGTCCAGTGGTACTGCCGTATAAGTCAGTGGTACTTTCGTATAAGTCCAGTCCAGTGGTACTGCCGTATAAGTTCAGTGGTAGTGCCGTATAAGTCCAGTGGTACGGCCGTATATGTCCAGTGGTACTGCGGTATAAGTCCATTGATGCTGCCGTATAAGTCCAGTGATGCTGCCGTATAAGTCCAGTGATACTGCCGTATAAGTCCAGTGATACTGCCGTATAAGTCCAGTGATACTGCTGTATAAGTCCAGTGATACTGCCGTATAAGTTCAGTGATACTGCCGTATAAGCCATTGATACTGCCATATAAGTCCAGTGGTACTGCCATATAAGTCCAGTGGTACTTCCGTATAAGTCCAGTGGTACTTCCGTATAAGTCGAGTGGTACTGCCATATAAGTCCAGTGGTACTGCCGTATAAATGAGTCAGTGGTACTTTCGTATAAGTCCAGTCCAGTGGTAGTGCCGTATAAGTTCAGTGGTAGTGCCGTATAAGTCCAGTGGTACTGCCGTATATGTCCAGTGGTACTGCCGTATAAGTCCAGTGATACTGCCGTATAAGTCCATTGATGCTGCCGTATAAGTCCAGTGATACTGCCGTATAAGTCCAGTGATACTGCCGTATAAGTCCAGTGATACTGCCGTATAAGTCCAGTGATACTGCCGTATAAGTCCAGTGATACTGCCGTATAAGTCCAGTGATACTGCTGTATAAGTCCAGTGATACTGCCGTATAAGTTCAGTGATACTGCCGTATAAGCCATTGATACTGCCATATAAGTCCAGTGGTACTGCCATATAAGTCCAGTGGTACTGCCGTATAAGTCAGTGGTAGTGCCGTATAAGTCCAGTGATACTGCCGTATAAGTCCAGTGATATTGTCGTATAAGTTCAGTGATACTGCCGAAGAAGTCCATTGATACGGCTGTATAAGTCCAGAGGGACTGTCGTATAAGTACAGTGGTACTGCCATATAAGTCCAGTGGTACTGCCATATAAGTCCAGTGGTAGTGACGTATAAGTCCAGTGATACTGCCGTATAAGTCCAGTGATACTGCCGTATAAGTCCAGTGATACTGCCGTATATGTCCAGTGGTACTGCCATATAAGTCCAGTGGTACTGCCGTATAAGTCCAGTGGTACTGCCGTATAAGTCCAGTGATACTGCCGTATAAGTCCAGTGATACTGCCGTATAAGTCCAGTGATACTGCCGTATAAGTCCAGTGATACTGCCGTATAAGTCCAGTGGTACTGTCGTATAAGTCCAGTGATACTTCCGTGTAAGTTTAGTGATACTGCCGTATAAGTCCAGTGATACTGCCGTATAAGTCTAGTGGTACTGCCATATAAGTCCAGTGGTACTGCCGTATAAGTCAGTGGTACTTTCGTATAAGTCCAGTCCAGTGGTACTGCCGTATAAGTTCAGTGGTAGTGCCGTATAAGTCCAGTGGTACTGCCGTATATGTCCAGTGGTACTGCCGTATAAGTCCATTGATGCTGCCGTATAAGTCCAGTGATGCTGCCGTATAAGTCCAGTGATACTGCCGTATAAGTCCAGTGATACTGCCGTATAAGTCCAGTGATACTGCCGTATAAGTCCAGTGATACTGCCGTATAAGTCCAGTGATACTGCCGTATAAGTCCAGTGATACTGCCGTATAAGTTCAGTGATACTGCCGTATAAGCCATTGATACTGCCATATAAGTCCAGTGGTACTGCCATATAAGTCAAGTGGTACTTCCGTATAAGTCCAGTGGTACTTCCGTATAAGTCCAGTGGTACTGCCATATAAGTCCAGTGGTAGTGACGTATAAGTCCAGTGATACTGCCGTATAAGTCCAGTGATACTGCCGTATAAGTCCAGTGATACTGCCGTATAAGTCCAGTGATACTGTCGTATAAGTTCAGTGATACTGCCGAAGAAGTCCATTGATACGGCCGTATAAGTCCAGTGATACTGCTGTATATGTCCAGTGGTACTGTCATATAAGTCCAGTGATACTGCCGTATAAGTCCAGTGGTACTGCCGTATAAGTCCAGTGGTACTGCCGTTGAAGTCCAGTCCAGTGGTTCTGCCATATAAGTCCAGTGGTAGTGCCGTATAAGTCCAGTGATACTGCCGTATATGTCCAGTGGTACTGCCGTATAAGTCCAGTAATACTGCTGTATAAGTCCAGTGATACTGCTGTATATGTCCAGTGGTACTGTCATATAAGTCCAGTGATACTGCCGTATAAATTCAGTGATACTGCCATATAAGTCCATTGATACATGCCGTATAAGTCCAGTGATACTGCCGTATATGTCCAGTGGTACTGCCGTATAAGTCCAGTAATACTGCTGTATAAGTCCAGTGATACTGCTGTATATGTCCAGTGGTACTGTCATATAAGTCCAGTGATACTGCCGTATAAATTCAGTGGTACTTTCGTATAAGTCCAGTCCAGTGGTACTGCCGTAAAGGTTCAGTGGTAGTGCCGTATAAGTCCAGTGATACTGCTGTATTAGTCCAGTGATACTGCCGTATAAGTCCAGTGATACTGCCGTATAAGTCCAGTGATACAGCCGTATAAGTCCATTGATACTGCCGTATAAGTCCAGTGGTACTGCCGTATAAGTACAGTGGTACTGCCGTATAAGTACAGTCCATTGGTACTGCCGTATAAGTCCATTGGTACTGCCGTATATGTCCAGTTATACTGCCGTATATGTCCAGTGATACTGCCGTATAAGTCCAGTGATACTGCCATATAAGTCCAGTGGTACTGCCGTATAAATCCAGTACAGTGTTACTGCCGTATAAGTCCAGTGGTACTGCCGTATAAGTCCAGTCCAGTTGTACTGCCGTATAAGTCCAGTGATACTGCAGTATAAGTCCAACGATACTGCCATATATGTCCAGTGGTACAGCCGTATAAATCCAGTGGTACTGCCGAATAAATCCAGTCCGTGGTACAGCCGTATAAATCCAGTGATACTGCCGTATAAATCTACTCCAGTGGTACTGCCGTATAAATCCAGTCCAGTGGTACAGCCGTATAAATCCAGTGATACTGCCGTATAAATCCAGTCCAGTGGTACTGCTGTATAAGTCCAGTCCAGTGGTATTGCCGTTTTAGTCCAGTCCAGTGGTGCTGCCATATAAGTTCAGCGGTGCTTTCCTGTTCTGTATATTATTTACTCCAAATAAAGGTGTTATTAATATTTAATCCAAATAATTTTTACAGGGTTTGCCCTGTGTGGTGTAGAGGTAAACTCTCCTGTACCGCATACTGGGGCTAATTAAGGATGGATCGTAAATCGCGATCCGCCTGGAATCTTTGCGGGGGTGTCGCAGGCGCATGCGCAGCGGACCCTAATGCGCATGCGTCCGCATTTTCTGTGGGGGGGCTCAGAAAATGCGTTTGACTCTGCCTGTCAATCAGGCAGAGGCAGGTGCGGGGCGGGAGGGGGGCGGCAATGCTCCGTTTTCAAGGAGCAGGGGTTGGAGAACCCGAACGGTGGGCTGTGCGGCACATGTTGACCTTGTTCCTGTCGACCTTTTGTCCATGTCGACCTTTTGCCCACGGCGACCTAAGGTGTATTGACCAATTGGCGTCGACATAAGGTGTGTCGACCTTTTTGTTGTCGACCCGCTGTCGGTAGCCCGAAAATTGGGGGTCACTTTTGACATTCAGCCACTGCGTGCGACTCCTAGATGGGCCAAGTGTTTGTGCCGCACACTTGCGTTGCTTAGCTTAGTCACACAGCTACCTCATTGTACCTCTTTTACGTCTTTGCATCATGTGCTGTTTGGGGCCTAGTTTTTGAAAAGTGCCATCCTGACTGCCACTGCAGTGCCACTCCTAGATGGGCCAGGTGTTTGTGCTGCACACTTGTGTCGCTTAGCTTAGTCATACAGTCACCTCGGTGCAACTTTTAGGCCTAAAAAACAATGGCCCTCATTCCGAGTTGTTCGCTCGGTATTTTTCATCGCATCGCAGTGAAAATCCGCCTAGTACGCATGCGCAATGTTCGCACTGCGACTGCGCCAAGTAACTTTACTATGAAGAAAGTATTTTTACTCACGGCTTTTTCTTCGCTCCGGCGATCGTAATGTGATTGACAGGAAATGGGTGTTACTGGGCGGAAACACGGCGTTTCAGGGGCGTGTGGCTGAAAACGCTACCGTTTCCGGAAAAAACGCAGGAGTGGCCGGAGAAACGGTGGGAGTGCCTGGGCGAACGCTGGGTGTGTTTGTGACGTCAACCAGGAACGACAAGCACTGAACTGATCGCACAGGCAGAGTAAGTCTGGAGCTACTCTGAAACTGCTAAGTAGTTAGTAATCGCAATATTGCGAATACATCGGTCGCAAATTTAAGAAGCTAAGATTCACTCCCAGTAGGCGGCGGCTTAGCGTGTGTAACTCTGCTAAATTCGCCTTGCGACCGATCAACTCGGAATGAGGGCCAATATTGTGAGGTGTGAGGTGTTCAGAAAAGACAGGAAATGAGTGGAAATGAATGTTATTGAGGTTAATAATATCGTAGGATCAAAATTACCCCCGAATTATGTGATTTTAGCTGTTTTTATGTTTTTTTTTTAAATTATCCAGATCCAAAACCAAAACCCGAAAAGTGCCCGCCGCACATCTCTACCTATAATATCATACTGATACAGGTTGAGTATCCCATATCCAAATATTCCGAAATACGGAATATTCCGAAATACGGACTTTTTTTAGTGAGAGTGAGACAGTGAAACTTTTGTTTTTTGATGGCTCAATGTATACAAACTTTGTTTATAATACACAAAGTTATTAAAAATATTGTATTAAATGACCCTCAGGCTGTGTGTATAAGGTGTATTTGAAACATACATGAATTGTGTGAATGTACACACACTTTGTTTAATGCACAAAGTTACAAAAAATATTGGCTACAATGACCTTCAGGCTGTGTGTATAAGGTGCATATGTAACATAAATGCATTCTGTGCTTATATTTAGGTCCCAACACCATGATATCTCATTATGGTATGCAATTATTCCAAAATACAGAAAAATCGCATATCCAAAATACCTCTGGTCCCAAGCATTTTGGATAAGGGATACTCAACCTGTACTTTGATGCAAGCCTTTTCAATTCCCCTATTTTACCTGATAGGTTTCTTGC
The DNA here is from genome assembly GCF_028390025.1 of Pseudophryne corroboree. NCBI lineage: Eukaryota > Metazoa > Chordata > Amphibia > Anura > Myobatrachidae > Pseudophryne > Pseudophryne corroboree. The sequence goes on along the minus strand of NC_086444.1, from coordinate 37,331,411 downwards.
GTTCGCAAGCATACTGTCATGACTGAGGTTTTGTGAACCCGGTGTTAGTGAAGTCTGTCCGGGCGACTGGAGGATTATATGAATACTACCACTGACCTGGTTTGGGAATGTTGTGGACTCGGGGTTTCTTCCGGTGACTGGGAAGAGGAACCGCGGCAGAGATGGCCGAATCTAGGTTCTTCTCATGCAGGATTAGGTCAGCAGACAGGAAGCACGTGTGGGCGCTGAAGGTCTCCTGAAAGACAGAACTGGAAAGGCGCTGATGAATCAGTGAAGAATACCAGGTACAACTGCGCTAAAGTGCACTGGATGCTTGGAGACACTGAGGTGCTAGGAGGCACGGAAGTGCTTAGAGACACTGGGGTGCGTAGAGACACTGGGGTGCGTAGAGACACTGGGGTGCTTGGAGGCACTGAGATGCTGAAGCATGGAGACGCTGGAGGCACGAGGTGCTGAGGCACGGGGGTGCTGAGGCACGAGGTGCTGGAAGCACGGAGGTGCTGAGGCACGGAGGTACTGGAGGCACGAGGTGCTGAGACACGGAGATGTTGGAAGCACGGAGATGCTGGAGGCACGAGGTGCTGAGGCACGGAGGTGCTGGGAGGTATTGAGGCACGGAGGTATTGAGGCACAGAGATACTGAGGCACGGAGATACTGAGGCACGGAGATACTGAGGCACGGAGGTGCTGGGAGGCACGGAGGTACTGAGGCACGGAGGTGCTGAGGCACGGAGATACTGAGGCACTGAGATGCTGAGGCACGGAGATGCTGAGGCACGGAGGTACTGAGGTACTGAGATGCTGAGGCACGGAGATACTGAGGCACGGAGATACTGAGGTGCTGAGGCACTGAGGTACTGAGGCACGGAGATGCTGAGGCACGGAGATGCTGAGGCACGGAGATGCTGCAGGGATACGGGAGCTCTGGAGATCACAACTACAACAGCAGTAAAGATGAACCACGGCAGCTGTGGTTTTCAGTTGAGACTATGGAATATAATACTGTGCCTTTAAGATGAACCACTGCAGCTGTGCCTTTACTTTGAGACTCGAGGAAATAGTGATCATCAGTGGCAACACAAAAGTAAACCAAACAGGGTAACAAGGAACAGAGTTTTCACAGGAACCAGAGTATAAAGGTTACCTTTAGGGAGCTCAGCTTGAAGACTCACACATATCTGTGAGTGTGACACAAGGAACTGGCCCAGTTTCTAACTCAGTCTCCTGATTTATACTTCCTGGTCCTTGGTGATTGGTGAGCAGGATTAGGTGATGCAGAGAGTCTCAGGCTGGCAGAGGATTGAACAACTCTGGGTCAGGTGAACAGTCACTGTCATGTGACTACTCTAGCCAAGGCTGTGATGTAGAATGAGGCCTAGCAGGCCGAGAGAACACTGAAGCCTGAACTTCTGCAAAACATAGGATGCTGGCTTTTAGGCCTAAACTTCAGATTACTGAATTCAGCCTCACACAGGAGATCACCACAGATGGAGCTAATTAACTATTACCTTTCAGGCAGAGAACTCAGGAAAACTCAGAGCTGACAACCTGTTTAAAAAAGACACAGGATCCGGGACAGATGGCAGGGGTAAGTCACCAAATATGAAACCTACAGTCAGGATTGTGACAGTATCCCCCTCTTCAAGGGTGGACTCCGGACACCCATCTTGAATCTTAGAGGAACTTGAGAAATTCATACAGAAGAATTTAGGACCTTCGTTGATGCCTCTTCTTCTTACGGGAATATTTGGTTTTAACCAAGGACAGCGGAATTTCCGAAGGAGATTCTTAGATTATCCCTGGGAGGACAGCACAAACTTCCTTCTGCATTCCCTTTAGAGCATGATTTTTTACCGAGTTAGATTCCAAAGGTTTAGGACCAAATTCTTTAACCACAGCATTACTAAAAGTCTGTAAGTCATGGAACACAGGATCATTACTCTCAAAAAGCATGTTGGCCCACTCCAAAGCTCTTCCTCTGAATGCCAGGAACAGATATCGAGTAACGTTGGAAGGAGTTACTGCACCTAAAGGATCAGACTCCATCCGAGAGAGAAATTGTTCAACCAGAGCGGCATATTGCAATAAATTTCCATCAAAGTAAATAGGTGGAAAACCATCAGACGAAAGCTTAGAGGCTGAAGCTGAAGAAAGCTTTGGCTGGATGAGTAGGACTGAATTGGATCTGAGGATACTTGAATTGGCTGGAGCCAACGAAGACTGACCAGACTGGTCCTGGAGTATCGCTGGACCAGATGGAACTGGGACGGACTGACCAGGCAGGGCCTGGAGTATTGCTGGACCGGCTGGAACCGGGACGGACTGACCAGGCTGGGCCTGGAGTATTGCTGGACCGGCTGGAACCAGGACGGACTGACCAGGCTGGGCCTGGAGTATAGCTGGACTGGCTGGAACCGGGAAGGACTGACCAGGTGGAGCCTGGAATATTGCTGGACCGGCTGGAACCGGGACGGACTGACCAGGCTGGGCCTGGAGTATTGCTGGACCGGCTGGAACCGGGACGGGCTGAGCCCTTTCTTCACGGGGCTGAACTAAGGCAGGAGCCCCCTCTTCACGGGGCTGGGCTGAGGCAAGAGCCCCCTCTTCACGGGGCTGGGCTAAGGCAAGAGCCCCCTCTTCATGGGGCTGGGATGAGGCAAGAGCCCCCACTTCACGGGGCTGGGCAGCACTCTGTAGACTCTCTGGCTGGGCAGCACTCTGTAGACTCTCTGGCTGGGCAGCACTCTGTAGACTCTCTGGCTGGGCAGCACTCTGTAGACTCTCTGGCTGGGCAGCACTCTGTAGTCTCCCTGGGGCTGGACCCTCTGAACCCCTCACTGGGGCTGGACGCTCTGAACCCCTCACTGGGGTTGAAGACACGGACGCCCCTCCTTGGGCTGAAGACACGGACGCCCCTCCTTGGGCTGTAGACACGGACGCCCCTCCTTGGGCTGAAGGCACGGACGCCTCTCCTTGCGCTGTAGGCACGGACGCCCCTCCTTGGGCTGTAGGCACGGACGCCCCTCCTTGGGCTAATGACACGGACGCCCCTCCTTGGGCTAATGACACGGATGCCCCTCCTTGGGCTAATGACACGGATTCCTCTGTGACTCTAAATGGCTTGAATATTCTTCTCTGGACACCCAACTTGGGATAAGGTCGTTTAATCACCGGACCCCAGTCATAAATTTGAGTCTCTTTCAGAGTAGCCATCTTGATACCCCTGTCAGCAGTAGCAGGATCAGCTACTGTGGATGACTTGTAGACATGAGCACTGTGATACTGAGATTTGTCACCATTCCCTGGCTTACGAAGAATGCAGTGTTTAACAAAATGACCGGAATTTCCACAGTAAAGACAGAGGTGTAGCTCCCTACGCCGCTGACGTTCAGCTTCAGAGAGTTTGGGCCATGGGTAGCTCTGATGAACAACTTTTCCTTGCACAGAGGAAGAGACTCTATTAACTGGTTGGGACAAAACAGGATCAACAACGTTGGCAGTATTCCTGAAGAGATCAGGCATCACAGAAAGAATACTCGACAAAAGTTCTTGTAACTGTAATAACATCTGGTAGAAAATCTGCAGTTGGTCAGGAGTCTTAGTGCAGAAGGTCAGAGAATCTCTGGAGAACGAATTCCGCTGCAGACACTGTGCCAATTGATGCTGAGTCGACTCCAGACCTTCCAAGCGTCCTGCAATAATGCTTAGGAGGTCCTGCGTCAGACAAACACTTTCGGCCGGGTCCATGTGGCCAGTTCCTACTGTCATGACTGAGGTTTTGTGAACCCGGTGTTAGTGAAGTCTGTGCGGGCGACTGGAGGATTATATGAATACTACCACTGACCTGGTTTGGGAATGTTGTGGACTCGGGGTTTCTTCCGGTGACTGGGAAGAGGAACCGCGGCAGAGATGGCCGAATCTAGGTTCTTCTCATGCAGGATTAGGTCGGCAGACAGGAAGCACGTGTGGGCGCTGAAGGTCTCCTGAAAGACAGAACTGGAAAGGCGCTGATGAATCAGTGAAGAATACCAGGTACAACTGCGCTAAAGTGCACTGGATGCTTGGAGACACTGAGGTGCTAGGAGGCACGGAAGTGCGTAGAGACACTGGGGTGCGTAGAGACACTGGGGTGCGTAGAGACATTGGGGTGCGTAGAGACACTGAGGTGCTTGGAGGCACTGAGATGCTGAAGCACGGAGACGCTGGAGGCACGAGGTGCTGAGGCACGGGGGTGCTGAGGCACAAGGTGCTGGAAGCACGGAGGCGCTGAGGCACGGAGGTACTGGAGGCACGAGGTGCTGAGACACGGAGATGCTGGAAGCATGGATATGCTGGAGGCACGAGGTGCTGAGGCACGGCGGTGCTGGGAGGTACTGAGGCACGGAGGTACTGAGGCACGGAGATACTGAGGCACGGAGGTGCTGAGGCACGGAGGTACTGAGGCACGGAGGTGCTGAGGCACTGAGATACTGAGGCACTGAGATGCTGAGGCACGGAGATGCTGAGGCACGGAGATGCTGAGGCACAGAGGTACTGAGACACAGAGGTACTGAGGCACGGAGGTACTGAGGCACGGAGATGCTGAGGCACGGAGATGCTGCAGGGATACGGGAGCTCTGGAGATCACAACTACAACAGCAGTAAAGATGAACCATGGCAGCTGTGGTTTTCAGTTGAGACTATGGAATATAATACTGTGCCTTTAAGATGAACCACTGCAGCTGTGCCTTTACTTTGAAACTCGAGGAAATAGTGATCATCAGTGGCAACACAAAAGTAAACCAAACAGGGTAACAAGGAACAGAGTTTTCACAGGAACCAGAGTATAAAGGTTACCTTTAGGGAGCTCAGCTTGAAGACTCACACATATCTGTGAGTGTGACACAAGGAACTGGCCCAGTTTCTAACTCAGCCTCCTGATTTATACTTCCTGGTCCTTGGTGATTGGTGAGCAGGATTAGGTGATGCAGAGAGTCTCAGGCTGGCAGAGGATTGAACAACTCTGGGTCAGGTGAACAGTCACTGTCATGTGACTACTCTAGCCAAGGCTGTGATGTAGAATGAGGCCTAGCAGGCCGAGAGAACACTGAAGCCTGAACTTCTGCAAAACATAAGATGCTGGCTTTTAGGCCTAAACTTCAGATTACTGAATTCAGCCTCACACAGGAGATCACCACAGATGGAGCTAATTAACTATTACCTTTCAGGCAGAGAACTCAGGAAAACTCAGAGCTGACAACCTGTTTAAAAAAGACACAGGATCCGGGACAGATGGCAGGGGTAAGTCACCAAATATGAAACCTACAGTCAGGATTGTGACACATACATTTTAGCTTAGTATTTCCCATGCCTCTTTGTTTTAATGGTATCTTATCTATACGTACGAGTGTCTTTCTAGAATTATCCTTACTGACTGTTTTTCTCCTCCCTCCCTTTCCATCCCCATCATACTTAATACAGCCTTCCTCACTACTATCTCTATTAGACCTAACATCATTTTCTATAAAACGTATCGTTGAGCCATAATCATCATTAAGTAATAAACTGGGAATATCGTGGGCAATACCTGTGTCAGTAAATCCTGTGCCAATACCCATGCAAATACCTTTGCCCTTGCCGGCTGATCTTACGCTCTCCCCTACTCCTCCCCCAAATTGTTCACTACCCCCATCTTTACTGTTCTCACTGCATGACCCGTAGTTTCTAGCTAAACCCTCCCCCAAGGGTCTTAGTTTAAAAGCTCCTCTAACCTACTAACCAGCCTTCCCCCCAGCACCGCAGCCCCTTCCTCATTCAGGTTACCAGGATCACCTTTTATGGAAAGTTTGTTTTTCCCTATCAGCGCTGCATGTGTTACGTCATGACATCACGCACGCTGAAGAACAATGGTGGTCATTCCGAGTTGTTCGCTCGTTATTTTTTTTTCGCAACGGAGCGATTAGTCGCTAATGCGCATGCGCAATGTCCGCAGTGCGACTGCGCCAAGTAAATTTGCTATGCAGTTGGGTATTTTACTCACGGCATTACGAGGTTTTTTCTTCGTTCTGGTGATCGTAATGTGATTGACAGGAAGTGGGTGTATCTGGGCGGAAACTGGCCGTTTTATGGGAGTGTTTGAAAAAACGCTACCGTTTCTGGGAAAAAACGCGGGAGTGGCTAGAGAAACGGGGGATTGTGTGGGCGAACGCTGGGTGTGTTTGTGGCGTCAAACCAGGAACGACAAGCACTGAACTGATCGCAGTGGCAGAGTAAGTGTCGAGCTACTCAGAAACTGCACAGAGAAGACTTTTCGCAATATTGCGAATCTTTCGTTCGCAATTTTGATAAGCTAAGATTCACTCCCAGTAGGCGGCGGCTTAGCGTGTGCAAAGCTGCTAAAAGCAGCTTGCGAGCGAACAACTCGGAATGAGGGCCCGTATTCCGAGTTGTTCGCTCGCTAGCTGCTTTTAGCAGCATTGCACACGCTAGGCCGCCGCCCTCTGGGAGTGAATCTTAGTTTAGCAGAATAGCGAACGAAAGATTAGCAGAATTGCTACTAAATAATTTCTTGCAGTCTCTGAGTAGCTCCAGACCTACTCCTACACTGCGATCAGCTCAGTCCGTTTAGTTCCTGGTTTGACGTCACAAACACGCCCAGTGTTCGGCCAGCCACTCCCCCATTTCTCCAGCCACTCCTGCGTTTTTACCTGTCACGCCTGCGTTTTTTAGCACACTCCCTGAAAACGGCCAGTTACCTCCCAGAAACGCCCCTTTCCTGTCAATCACTCACGATCAGCACAGCGACTGAAAAGCGTCGCTCAGACCTGTGTAAAATTGCTTTGTTTGATGTTAAAATACTTAGCGCATGCGCATTTTCCACCAGTTCGCTGCGCTGCGAAAAACGGCAGCGAGCGAACAACTCGGAATGACCCCCAATGTGTGGGGAGCGTGTCACCGTTGATGCTTTAAGGAGGAGCAAAGAGAAGAGCCAGGTAAGCGGTCGGGGGAGGGATAAGACAAATACAGGCTGCTGCTGCAGAGATATAGGGAGAGAGACACAGCTACTGCAGTGATACTGGAAGGGGGGGGGGGCACAGGCTATTGAAGACACCTGGGGAGTGGGGGGTTCGGCCCTGATTAGACTTCATTATGTAGACAATACTTACCTTTTTTCTTTTCTTCCCGCTGTACTTTTGGAGCATTCTCACCTTTTCTTCTCTGTACCGTATGTGTCATGTGCATCATTGCGCACCTTTTTCCTTTCCTCTATGCTGTTACACATGTTTGGTTGTGGATAATGCTGTGATGCTGTTATACATGTTTGGTTGTGAATAATGCTGTGATGCTGTTATACATGTTTGGTTGTGGATAATGCTGTGATGCTGTTATACATGTTTGGTTGTGGATAATGCTGGGATGCTGTTATACATGTTTGGTTGTGGATAATGCTGGGATGCTGTTATACATGTTTGGTTGTGAATAATGCTGTGATGCTGTTATACATGTTTGGTTGTGGATAATGCTGGGATGCTGTAATACATGTTTGGTTGTGGATAATGCTGTGATGCTGTTATACATGTTTGGTTGTGGATAATGCTGGGATGCTGTTATACATGTTTGGTTGTGAATAATGCTGTGATGCTGTTATACATGTTTGGTTGTGGATAATGCTGTGATGCTGTTATACTTGTTTGGTTGTGGATAATGCTGTGATGCTGTTATACAAGTATGGTTGTGGATAATGCTGTGATGCTGTTATACATGTTTGGTTGTGGATAATGCTGTGATGCTGTTATACATGTTTGGTTGTGGATAATGCTGTGATGCTGTTATACATGTTTGGTTGTGGATAATGCTGGGATGCTGTTATACTTGTTTGGTTGTGGATAATGCTGGGATGCTGTTATACATGTTTGGTTGTGGATAATGCTGGGATGCTGTTATACATGTTTGGTTGTGGATAATGCTGGGATGCTGTAATACATGTTTGGTTGTGGATAATGCTGTGATGCTGTTATACATGTTTGGTTGTGGATAATGCTGGGATGCTGTTATACATGTTTGGTTGTGAATAATGCTGTGATGCTGTTATACATGTTTGGTTGTGGATAATGCTGTGATGCTGTTATACTTGTTTGGTTGTGGATAATGCTGTGATGCTGTTATACAAGTATGGTTGTGGATAATGCTGTGATGCTGTTATACATGTTTGGTTGTGGATAATGCTGTGATGCTGTTATACATGTTTGGTTGTGGATAATGCTGTGATGCTGTTATACATGTTTGGTTGTGGATAATGCTGTGATGCTGTTATACATGTTTGGTTGTGGATAATGCTGGGATGCTGTTATACTTGTTTGGTTGTGGATAATGCTGGGATGCTGTTATACATGTTTGGTTGTGGATAATGCTGGGATGCTGTTATACATGTTTGGTTGTGGATAATGCTGGGATGCTGTTATACATGTTTGGTTGTGGATAATGCTGGGATGCTGTTATACATGTTTGGTTGTGAATAATGCTGTGATGCTGTTATACATGTTTGGTTGTGGATAATGCTGGGATGCTGTAATACATGTTTGGTTGTGGATAATGCTGTGATGCTGTTATACATGTTTGGTTGTGGATAATGCTGGGATGCTGTTATACTTGTTTGGTTGTGAATAATGCTGTGATGCTGTTATACATGTTTGGTTGTGGATAATGCTGTGATGCTGTTATACTTGTTTGGTTGTGGATAATGCTGTGATGCTGTTATACAAGTATGGTTGTGGATAATGCTGTGATGCTGTTATACATGTTTGGTTGTGGATAATGCTGTGATGCTGTTATACATGTTTGGTTGTGGATAATGCTGTGATGCTGTTATACATGTTTGGTTGTGGATAATGCTGGGATGCTGTTATACTTGTTTGGTTGTGGATAATGCTGGGATGCTGTTATACATGTTTGGTTGTGGATAATGCTGGGATGCTGTTATACATGTTTGGTTGTGGATAATGCTGGGATGCTGTAATACATGTTTGGTTGTGGATAATGCTGTGATGCTGTTATACATGTTTGGTTGTGGATAATGCTGGGATGCTGTTATACATGTTTGGTTGTGAATAATGCTGTGATGCTGTTATACATGTTTGGTTGTGGATAATGCTGTGATGCTGTTATACTTGTTTGGTTGTGGATAATGCTGTGATGCTGTTATACAAGTATGGTTGTGGATAATGCTGTGATGCTGTTATACATGTTTGGTTGTGGATAATGCTGTGATGCTGTTATACATGTTTGGTTGTGGATAATGCTGTGATGCTGTTATACATGTTTGGTTGTGGATAATGCTGGGATGCTGTTATACTTGTTTGGTTGTGGATAATGCTGGGATGCTGTTATACATGTTTGGTTGTGGATAATGCTGGGATGCTGTTATACATGTTTGGTTGTGGATAATGCTGGGATGCTGTTATACATGTTTGGTTGTGGATAATGCTGTGATGCTGTTATACATGTTTGGTTGTGGATAATGCTGGGATGCTGTTATACATGTTTGGTTGTGGATAATGCTGTGATGCTGTTATACATGTTTGGTTGTGGATAATGCTGGGATGCTGTTATACTTGTTTGGTTGTGGATAATGCTGTGATGCTGTTATACATGTTTGGTTGTGGATAATGCTGGGATGCTGTTATACATGTTTGGTTGTGGATAATGCTGTGATGCTGTTATACATTTTTGGTTGTGGATAATGCTGTGATGCTGTTATACATGTTTGGTTGTGGATAATGCTGTGATGCTGTTATACATGTTTGGTTGTGGATAATGCTGTGATGCTGTTACACATGTTTGGTTGTGGATAATGCTGTGATGCTGTTATACATGTTTGGTTGTGGATGATGCTGAGATGCTGTTATACATGTTTGGTTGTGGATAATGCTGTGATGCTGTTATACATGTTTGGTTGTGGATAATGCTGTGATGCTGTTATACATGTTTGGTTGTGGATAATACTGTGATGCTGTTATACATGTTTGGTTGTGGATAATGCTGTGATGCTGTTATACATGTTTGGTTGTGGATAATGCTGGGATGCTGTTATACATGTTTGGTTGTGAATAATGCTGTGATGCTGTTATACATGTTTGGTTGTGGATAATGCTGGGATGCTGTAATACATGTTTGGTTGTGGATAATGCTGTGATGCTGTTATACATGTTTGGTTGTGGATAATGCTGTGATGCTGTTATACATGTTTGGTTGTGGATAATGCTGTGATGCTGTTATACATGTTTGGTTGTGGATAATGCTGGGATGCTGTTATACATGTTTGGTTGTGAATAATGCTGTGATGCTGTTATACATGTTTGGTTGTGGATAATGCTGTGATGCTGTTATACTTGTTTGGTTGTGGATAATGCTGTGATGCTGTTATACAAGTATGGTTGTGGATAATGCTGTGATGCTGTTATACATGTTTGGTTGTGGATAATGCTGTGATGCTGTTATACATGTTTGGTTGTGGATAATGCTGTGATGCTGTTATACATGTTTGGTTGTGGATAATGCTGGGATGCTGTTATACTTGTTTGGTTGTGGATAATGCTGGGATGCTGTTATACATGTTTGGTTGTGGATAATGCTGGGATGCTGTTATACATGTTTGGTTGTGGATAATGCTGGGATGCTGTTATACATGTTTGGTTGTGGATAATGCTGTGATGCTGTTATACATGTTTGGTTGTGGATAATGCTGGGATGCTGTTATACATGTTTGGTTGTGGATAATGCTGTGATGCTGTTATACATGTTTGGTTGTGGATAATGCTGGGATGCTGTTATACTTGTTTGGTTGTGGATAATGCTGTGATGCTGTTATACATGTTTGGTTGTGGATAATGCTGGGATGCTGTTATACATGTTTGGTTGTGGATAATGCTGTGATGCTGTTATACATGTTTGGTTGTGGATAATGCTGTGATGCTGTTATACATATTTGGTTGTGGATAATGCTGGGATGCTGTTATACATGTTTGGATGTGGATAATGCTGAGATGCTGTTATACATGTTTGGTTGTGGATAATGCTGGGATGCTGTTATACATGTTTGGTTGTGGATAATGCTGTGATGCTGTTATACATGTTTGGTTGTGGATAATGCTGTGATGCTGTTATACATGTTTGGTTGTGGATAATGCTGTGATGCTGTTATACATGTTTGGTTGTGGATAATGCTGTGATGCTGTTACACATGTTTGGTTGTGGATAATGCTGTGATGCTGTTATACATGTTTGGTTGTGGATGATGCTGAGATGCTGTTATACATGTTTGGTTGTGGATAATGCTGTGATGCTGTTATACATGTTTGGTTGTGGATAATGCCGTGATGCTGTTATACATGTTTGGTTGTGGATAATGCTGTGATGCTGTTATACATGTTTGGTTGTGGATAATGCTGTGATGCTGTTATACATGTTTGGTTGTGGATAATGCTGGGATGCTGTTATACATGTTTGGTTGTGAATAATGCTGTGATGCTGTTATACATGTTTGGTTGTGGATAATGCTGGGATGCTGTAATACATGTTTGGTTGTGGATAATGCTGTGATGCTGTTATACATGTTTGGTTGTGGATAATGCTGTGATGCTGTTATACATGTTTGGTTGTGGATAATGCTGTGATGCTGTTATACATGTTTGGTTGTGGATAATGCTGTGATGCTGTTATACTTGTTTGGTTGTGGATAATGCTGGGATGCTGTTATACATGTTTGGTTGTGAATAATGCTGTGATGCTGTTATACATGTTTGGTTGTGGATAATGCAGGGATGCTGTAATACAAGTATGGTTGTGGATAATGCTGTGATGCTGTTATACATGTTTGGTTGTGGATAATGCTGTGATGCTGTTATACATGTTTGGTTGTGGATAATGCTGTGATGCTGTTATACATGTTTGGTTGTGGATAATGCTGGGATGCTGTTATACTTGTTTGGTTGTGGATAATGCTGGGATGCTGTTATACATGTTTGGTTGTGGATAATGCTGGGATGCTGTTATACATGTTTGGTTGTGGATAATGCTGGGATGCTGTTATACATGTTTGGTTGTGGATAATGCTGTGATGCTGTTATACATGTTTGGTTGTGGATAATGCTGGGATGCTGTTATACTTGTTTGGTTGTGGATAATGCTGTGATGCTGTTATACATGTTTGGTTGTGGATAATGCTGGGATGCTGTTATACATGTTTGGTTGTGGATAATGCTGTGATGCTGTTATACATGTTTGGTTGTGGATAATGCTGGGATGCTGTTATACATATTTGGTTGTGGATAATGCTGTGATGCTGTTATACATGTTTGGTTGTGGATAATGCTGGGATGCTGTAATACATGTTTGGTTGTGGATAATGCTGTGATGCTGTTATACATGTTTGGTTGTGGATAATGCTGTGATGCTGTTATACATGTTTGGTTGTGGATAATGCTGTGATGCTGTTATACATGTTTGGTTGTGGATAATGCTGGGATGCTGTTATACATGTTTGGTTGTGAATAATGCTGTGATGCTGTTATACATGTTTGGTTGTGGATAATGCTGTGATGCTGTTATACTTGTTTGGTTGTGGATAATGCTGTGATGCTGTTATACAAGTATGGTTGTGGATAATGCTGTGATGCTGTTATACATGTTTGGTTGTGGATAATGCTGTGATGCTGTTATACATGTTTGGTTGTGGATAATGCTGTGATGCTGTTATACATGTTTGGTTGTGGATAATGCTGGGATGCTGTTATACTTGTTTGGTTGTGGATAATGCTGGGATGCTGTTATACATGTTTGGTTGTGGATAATGCTGGGATGCTGTTATACATGTTTGGTTGTGGATAATGCTGGGATGCTGTTATACATGTTTGGTTGTGGATAATGCTGTGATGCTGTTATACATGTTTGGTTGTGGATAATGCTGGGATGCTGTTATACATGTTTGGTTGTGGATAATGCTGTGATGCTGTTATACATGTTTGGTTGTGGATAATGCTGGGATGCTGTTATACTTGTTTGGTTGTGGATAATGCTGTGATGCTGTTATACATGTTTGGTTGTGGATAATGCTGGGATGCTGTTATACATGTTTGGTTGTGGATAATGCTGTGATGCTGTTATACATGTTTGGTTGTGGATAATGCTGTGATGCTGTTATACATATTTGGTTGTGGATAATGCTGGGATGCTGTTATACATGTTTGGATGTGGATATTGCTGAGATGCTGTTATACATGTTTGGTTGTGGATAATGCTGGGATGCTGTTATACATGTTTGGTTGTGGATAATGCTGTGATGCTGTTATACATGTTTGGTTGTGGATAATGCTGTGATGCTGTTATACATGTTTGGTTGTGGATAATGCTGTGATGCTGTTATACATGTTTGGTTGTGGATAATGCTGTGATGCTGTTACACATGTTTGGTTGTGGATAATGCTGTGATGCTGTTATACATGTTTGGTTGTGGATGATGCTGAGATGCTGTTATACATGTTTGGTTGTGGATAATGCTGTGATGCTGTTATACATGTTTGGTTGTGGATAATGCCGTGATGCTGTTATACATGTTTGGTTGTGGATAATGCTGTGATGCTGTTATACATGTTTGGTTGTGGATAATGCTGTGATGCTGTTATACATGTTTGGTTGTGGATAATGCTGGGATGCTGTTATACATGTTTGGTTGTGAATAATGCTGTGATGCTGTTATACATGTTTGGTTGTGGATAATGCTGGGATGCTGTAATACATGTTTGGTTGTGGATAATGCTGTGATGCTGTTATACATGTTTGGTTGTGGATAATGCTGTGATGCTGTTATACATGTTTGGTTGTGGATAATGCTGTGATGCTGTTATACATGTTTGGTTGTGGATAATGCTGTGATGCTGTTATACTTGTTTGGTTGTGGATAATGCTGGGATGCTGTTATACATGTTTGGTTGTGAATAATGCTGTGATGCTGTTATACATGTTTGGTTGTGGATAATGCTGGGATGCTGTAATACAAGTATGGTTGTGGATAATGCTGTGATGCTGTTATACATGTTTGGTTGTGGATAATGCTGTGATGCTGTTATACATGTTTGGTTGTGGATAATGCTGTGATGCTGTTATACATGTTTGGTTGTGGATAATGCTGGGATGCTGTTATACTTGTTTGGTTGTGGATAATGCTGGGATGCTGTTATACATGTTTGGTTGTGGATAATGCTGGGATGCTGTTATACATGTTTGGTTGTGGATAATGCTGGGATGCTGTTATACATGTTTGGTTGTGGATAATGCTGTGATGCTGTTATACATGTTTGGTTGTGGATAATGCTGGGATGCTGTTATACTTGTTTGGTTGTGGATAATGCTGTGATGCTGTTATACATGTTTGGTTGTGGATAATGCTGGGATGCTGTTATACATGTTTGGTTGTGGATAATGCTGTGATGCTGTTATACATGTTTGGTTGTGGATAATGCTGTGATGCTGTTATACATATTTGGTTGTGGATAATGCTGGGATGCTGTTATACATGTTTGGATGTGGATAATGCTGAGATGCTGTTATACATGTTTGGTTGTGGATAATGCTGGGACGCTGTTATACATGTTTGGTTGTGGATAATGCTGTGATGCTGTTATACATGTTTGGTTGTGGATAATGCTGTGATGCTGTTATACATGTTTGGTTGTGGATAATGCTGTGATGCTGTTACACATGTTTGGTTGTGGATAATGCTGGGATGCTGTTATACATGTTTGGTTGTGGATAATGCCGTGATGCTGTTACACATGTTTGGTTGTGGATAATGCCGGGATGCTGTTATACATGTTTGGTTGTGGATAATGCTGGGATGCTGTTATACATGTTTGGTTGTGGATAATGCTGGGATGCTGTTATACATGTTTGGTTGTGGATAATGCTGTGATGCTGTTACACATGTTTGGTTGTGGATAATGCCGTGATGCTGTTACACATGTTTGGTTGTGGATAATGCCGGGATGCTGTTATACATGTTTGGTTGTGGATAATGCTGTGATGCTGTTACACATGTTTGGTTGTGGATAATGCTGGGATGCTGTTATACATGTTTGGTTGTGGATAATGCCGTGATGCTGTTACACATGTTTGGTTGTGGATAATGCCGGGATGCTGTTATACATGTTTGGTTGTGGATAATGTTGGGATGCTGTTATACATGTTTGGTTGTGGATAATGCTGGGATGCTGTTATACATGTTTGGTTGTGGATAATGCTGTGATGCTGTTATACATGTTTGGTTGTGGATAATGCTGTGATGCTGTTGTACATGTTTGGTTGTGGATAATGCTGTGATGCTGTTATACATGTTTGGTTGTGGATAATGCTGGGATGCTGTTATACATGTTTGGTTGTGGATAATGCTGTGATGCTGTTATACATGTTTGGTTGTGGATAATGCTGTGATGCTGTTATACATGTTTGGTTGTGGATAATGCTGTGATGCTGTTATACATGTTTCGTTGTGGATAATGCCGTGATGCTGTTATACTTGTTTGGTTGTGGATAATGCTGTGATGCTGTTACACATGTTTGGTTGTGGATAATGCCGGGATGCTGTTATACATGTTTGGTTGTGGATAATGCTGTGATGCTGTTACACATGTTTGGTTGTGGATAATGCTGTGATGCTGTTACACATGTTTGGTTGTGGATAATGCTGTGATGCTGTTATACATGTTTGGTTGTGGATAATGCTGGGATGCTGTTATACATGTTTGGTTGTGGATAATGCTGGGATGCTGTTATACATGTTTGGTTGTGGATAATGCTGTGATGCTGTTATACATGTTTGGTTGTGGATAATGCTGTGATGCTGTTATACATGTTTGGTTGTGGATAATGTTGGGATGCTGTTATACATGTTTGGTTGTGGATAATGCTGTGATGCTGTTATACATGTTTGGTTGTGGATAATGCTGTGATGCTGTTATACATGTTTGGTTGTGGATAATGCTGTGATGCTGTTATACATGTTTGGTTGTGGATAATGCTGTGATGCTGTTATACATGTTTGGTTGTGGATAATGCTGTGATGCTGTTATACATGTTTGGTTGTGGATAATGCTGTGATGCTGTTATACATGTTTGGTTGTGGATAATGCTGTGATGCTGTTATACATGTTTGGTTGTGGATAATGCTGGGATGCTGTTATACATGTTTGGTTGTGGATAATGCTGGGATGCTGTTATACATGTTTGGTTGTGGATAATGCTGTGATGCTGTTATACATGTTTGGTTGTGGATAATGCTGTGATGCTGTTATACATGTTTGGTTGTGGATAATGCTGGGATGCTGTTATACTTGTTTGGTTGTGGATAATGCTGTGATGCTGTTATACTTGTTTGGTTGTGGTTAATGCTGTGATGCTGTTATACATGTTTGGTTGTGGATAATGCTGGGATGCTGCTATACATGTTTGGTTGTGGATAATGCTGGGATGCTGTTATACATGTTTGGTTGTGGATAATGCTGTGATGCTGTTATACATGTTTGGTTGTGGATAATGCTGGGATGCTGTTATACTTGTTTGGTTGTGGATAATGCTGTGATGCTGTTATACATGTTTGGTTGTGGATAATGCTGTGATGCTGTTATACATGTTTGGTTGTGGATAATGCTGTGATGCTGTTATACATGTTTGGTTGTGGATAATGCTGGGATGCTGTTATACTTGTTTGGTTGTGGATAATGCTGGGATGCTGTTATACAAGTTTGGTTGTGGATAATGCTGGGATGCTGTTATACATGTTTGGTTGTGGATAATGCTGGGATGCTGTTATACATGTTTGGTTGTGGATAATGCTGTGATGCTGTTATACATGTTTGGTTGTGGATCATGCTGGGATGCTGTTATACATGTTTGGTTGTGGATAATGCTGGGATGCTGTTATACTTGTTTGGTTGTGGATAATGCTGGGATGCTGTTATACATGTTTGGTTGTGGATAATGCTGTGATGCTGTTATACATGTTTGGTTGTGGATAATGCTGGGATGCTGTTATACATGCTTGGTTGTGGATAATGCTGTGATGCTGTTATACATGTTTGGTTGTGGATAATGCTGGGATGCTGTTATACTTGTTTGGTTGTGGATAATGCTGGGATGCTGTTATACAAGTTTGGTTGTGGATAATACTGTGATGCTGTTGATAATGTCGGTATTATCTTAGACCGCAAAACTATACCCCTTTGTACACTATTACCGTTGAGCCGCTACGGCCGCTCGACTACGTGCACGTGCTACGCACTTTGTATGCTATTTGCGTACAGAGTCCTGCACGTGGTACGCACTTGGCGTACGCATGCTGCGCTGAGTGTACGGAGTACACACAGTGAGCGCTCACACAATGGATAACCTTTAAACCGTGTTAATGATTCAATGTAATAATATGCTTACACTTTAAATCTTAAGTAACGCTGGCGATACACAGTACCCGCAGTGCGTACACCTTATCAATGCTTATACACCTTATACAGATAAATCTACTTTAAAGCCCATGCAAGAAAAGTGAAAACACAACACAGTTTGTAGTTGAAACCACAGGGTTCTAAGGCCACCGTGGATTGATTCCAAAAGATAAAACAATACAATTTATACACTACAGGCTAACAAGTAAATCTAAACAGAATAATGGCTACAGAGAATGTACGTACATGAGATTATTCGCAAGCGCAACCCGAATCCGGTCCTCCGCTGGTCATACAGATAGCGTTTAGAGTCTTCTGACCGGCCAGGCAACAATGGTTCTTTTATACACAACATGCATACACAATACAATGGTCACTGTAATCTCATTGTTCATTGGACACAGAGATATGTCTCCACATTACAGCAAAGGTCATAGGTGGATTTGAAAAGGTGGGCAATGTCTTTCCCAACTGCTCTTGTGGGTGGTATCCTCTGGATTCCCGCCGCATATGTAATTTACAGTAAATACAGTTAATGTTCATAATCTACTTTTGCACATAACTATACGCAGGAACAAGCGATCTTTCTCTAACTAACACTGGAATGTTACCCTCAAAATACCCTACAGCTGGATACTAGACATCACCTTCCAACCTTTATCTGACCCTTCCTATCATGCAAAGAGGAATCTCTCTGTCCAGGAACTGTTTAAACTAATAATACTCGCTGACATGGTCTAGGGGAACTGTATCTACAATATACGCTATATGGGTTAAATATGCAATGTTCTACTAACACGCTACACGCTCACAAACTCCGCCGTAAATACCCATATCATGCGCATGATCGCCGGAGCGATCTTACGCAAATTGCGGATATGTGCACGCACGGTGGACTGAGTGCACGAGCAGCGGGCATGTGCATGGGGTTAGTACAAGGCATATGCATTATGATATTTTTCAACTTTGACAGCCCACCCTTTGGCAGTCAACAATAACTGCCACTATCTAAACATTAAACAGAAAAATATACAATACGATATCTATAAATGATTGGGTGGTAGGAGGAGAGGAGTAGGCGGGAAATGTATGGCTTAGTGGGATAGTAAAAGCATGTATGTATGAAATCCATGTCAGGGGGGCATGTATCATCAAGCCGTACATGTTCTAGATAAGCTTCGAGGTATTGCGAAGTATACATTAAATCCTTCTTATCCCGTATTAAGGGTCTGTAAGTGGGCCAACAAACACTACCGAGCTCTTTTTGGCTTCTTGTTCCAACAAATGGGGTGCACATTTAGTTGATGATACATGGAGGGGGAAAAACATGTGAATGCTAATATGTGGATATCACCTGTCGACTATGTGTGATACTACCTGAAGGTTGTAGAGATGAAGATAAGACACGTATCACAAATACATTCACATAACAATTGTGCAATCATCCTTGGGTGTTGGTTGAAGTCTTGTCCGGATGGGTGTATCCTTGCTGTGGGTGTTAATCAAAGTCTTTAGA
Organism: Pseudophryne corroboree; assembly: GCF_028390025.1. Taxonomy (NCBI): domain Eukaryota; kingdom Metazoa; phylum Chordata; class Amphibia; order Anura; family Myobatrachidae; genus Pseudophryne; species Pseudophryne corroboree. Next base: position 37,312,427 of record NC_086444.1, on the reverse strand, counting down.
GTGTCTATAAAAGTGTTTAGAATGTCCATCAAAGTCTGTAGAATGTCCATCAAAGTCTTCTTCCGAATGGATGTATTTTTGCTTGGGAGAAAAACAAAGGAGAAACGGGTGAAAGAAACGGACCGTGGAATCACGTCTTATCACAACATTGGGGGTCATTCCGAGTTGTTCGCTCGCAAGCGGATTTTAGCAGATTTGCTCATGCTAAGCCGCCGCCTACTGGGAGTGAATCTTAGCATCTTAAAATTGCGAACGAAGTATTCGCAATATTGCGATTACACACCTCGTAGCAGTTTCTGAGTAACTTCAACCTTACTCGGCATCTGCGATCATTTCAGTGCTTGTCGTTCCTGGTTTGACGTCACAAACACACCCAGCGTTCGCCCAGACACTCCTCCGTTTCTCCGGCCACTCCTGCGTTTTTTCCGGAAACGGTAGCGTTTTTTCCCACACGCCCATAAAACGGCCTGTTTCCGCCCAGTTACACCCATTTCCTGTCAATCACATTACGATCGCCAGAACGATGAAAAAGCCGTGAGTAAAATTCCTAACTGCATAGCAAATTTACTTGGCGCAGTCGCAGTGCGGACATTGCGCATGCGCATTAAGCGGAAAATCGCTGCGATGCGAAGATTTTTACCGAGCGAACAACTCGGAATGAGGGCCATTGTCTCAATTGATGGGTCATAAATTAAATCAATTTGTGTAACAATGCCCTCGCTCCTCAAACTCATCACTTTGGTACTGCGCTTGCGCCGCGTTAAAGATCGAACACATCTAAATATCAAACCAATCATTACGACGACTCCCAGGATACAAAGGAGAAACTTTCCTACACTCACGATAACATTTTGAGCCCATTCTCCTAAACCAGAGAACCAATTGCGTGGGTTCAACCATGAGACCCAGCCGGTCAGTTCATTACTCACAGCAGTAAGGGTAAGGTTGTGTCTCCTTCGGAACTCCCATTTCAACTGCAAGATATCGTCCATCTTTTGATCTATGACCTCGGTTGGGTCATCAGTGCTGTTTGTAATATACGTGCAGCACTTCACACCATACTGAGTTGCTAGGGTGACACAGTACCCGCCTGTCACCGCTGTGATGTAATTGAGAACCATCCTGTGCTGGATCAGTTCCGTTTTGTAAGCTTGCAATTCCCTCCCTGTATACCTGAAGGTGTCATCATACATTTTGGTGATATTATCTATCAGGTTCGCTAGCGCATGAATATACCTAAAATTTATAATTCCTCTGGTGGTACGGGTGATATCTAACGCGAGTAGGAATTGAATCCCGGTGGATTCGTGGATCAAATCAGAGGCTGCGTGCTCTGTCCTATCTATAAGGTGTCTCTTAACGATGTGTTCATAATGAGTGTGAGTGTAAGGAGCTTGAGCATTGCGGTGAACGTCTTTCATCTTATTATGGGTTATGGTCATTACTTCTGGCAACACTCTTCCAATGTAACACAATCTCTCTGAGTTTGGGGCAAGCCACTTATACGCCTTCCTCCTGCATATGAAATATGCATCATCGGGGAGAACATATGGGACAGAATATGACATTACCATATTGCAAACCTTCCAAGTGAAAAATCCTACCCCTAACTCTCTCATCTGTTCAGTACACGTATCAGGCTGTATGATATGTGCACAGTACCCTGGAGATACTTCTCCAACCCGCATGGTCCTACTTCCTAGAGTATACCTGTACCGAAAATACCTTCCACCGTCGGCTATTTGGCGTATAAGTTCTGAGTCTACGGGCATTCTATTGGCTCTGTGTGAAAATGCCATGGTTTGGTTATTCCATTTCACTTCCCAATTTCCCGGCTTTCGGGGATTGGAAATGTTGAAACATACTAAGGACCTATCCACATGATATTGGTGGAGCTTCAAACTAGGGGGCCTAGAAATATTAAATTTCTTGTCCACCGGTCTCCCACCCCTTAATTCAAGTACCTCATCTATTGTTAAGGGATACGGTACTATTCCTGACTTGCTCTGACCTTGAGGTACTTGTGAGCACACCCAGCATTCTGTTTGGTTTAAAACCTTACCCACTAATGAGTGATAGTCACTCAATGGATGACGGTCCATGTTGATATTAAGGCTGGACTGACATCTCTGGATGCACCCGTCCTCAACTATGTTTTCACAGTTTCTACAAATACAATTTTCCTCAGCCAATAACCCTTCATAGTGCCTCCTAGTTTCGTGACTACCAGATCGTTTTCTGATACTCGCCTTTGCTCGGTGAATGTGTTGCTCTTGGAATTCTACAAATCCGTCCTTGCCATCAGAACCCATTCCAGATCCTTTCTCGACCTCTCTGGTACTCTCGCCGAAACAGACTGCTCTGGTCAACAACAGGGTCAACAGGAAAACCCGGAATGCAGTCTCTTGGGGTAAGTCCATCTTGTTAAGGGGGAGAGAAAAAGGAGCAAGGAAGGGGGGAAAGGAAGGTAATGGGAGATGGAGAAAATAATAAAAAGTAAAAAGAAGTTTTGGTGCGACAACCGCCTCTGGTCTTGTAGTTCTCTGTGCTCAGGTGCCGTGACAACAGTCCTGCCTCTCAACCTTCCCGGAACAAGCACTCCAGTGATACGATTTCCTCCACACTCTGCTCTTTGTCACGGGCTTTCTCTGGGTCAGCGACCTTCTTACAGTGGGACGAGTGGACCCAAGTCTCTCTCTCGGCAACCTTCAATGCTGTCGTGCTGGTTAGTAAGACTTGGTACGGTCCTTCCCACCGGTCAATAAGGCAACCTGAGCGTAGAAAATTTCGAATCATTACATAATCCCCAGGTTCAATGTCATGACAATTACTGTCTGGCAGGTCAGGAATCACCAGCTTTAGATTGCTGTTTTGATTCCTCAACTGCTTGCTCATCTTAACCAAATATTTCACAGTCACTTCATTATTGCATTTCAAATCATCCTGGGGGTCAATCATCACATGGGGTTGTCGACCAAAAAGAATCTCAAAGGGTGATAGGTTTAAGGGGGACCTGGGAGTGGTTCTGATGCTGTATAATACAAGCGGCAAAGCTTCTGGCCACAACAATCCAGTTTCAGCCATCACCTTGCTCAGCTTGTTCTTAATAGTGCTGTTTACTCTTTCCACTTTCGCACTCGCCTGTGGGCGGTACGGAGTATGCAGCTTACTATTAATTCCCATCAGTTTGCACATAACCTGAAAGACTTCACCTGTAAAATGGGTACCCCTATCACTTTCAATTATCCTAGGGATACCATATCTGCACACAAATTCCTGCATGATCTTCTTTGCAGTGAACGTAGCAGTATTTGTGGCAGCGGGGAATGCTTCTACCCAATTTGAAAACACGTCAATACAAACCAACACATACTTTAAATTTCTGCAGGGTGGCAACTGTATGAAATCAATTTGTATTACCTGAAAAGGGCCATCTGTTGGCGGGATATGGGATGGTTCTGTTGGTATTGACTTTCCAATATTCTTCCTCAAGCAGATAAGACATGTCATTGCTCTCTTACCCGCATGAGAAGAGAATCCTGGCGCACACCAGTAGGCTCTTACTAGTTTACACATACCCTCTTTGCCCAGATGAGTCAGACCATGTTCCGCCTCAGCTAAACTTGGAAGGTATGCTCTGGGGGCTACTGGCTTACCCTGTCCACCTGTCCAGAGTCCTGAGGACTCCTGGCCATATCCTTGTGACCACCAGACTGCCTTTTCCTGTGGAGAACACAAATTTTGCATTTCACTTAATTTTTGTGTGTTGACGGTATTGAATACCATCAGTTGTGTGATGTCTGTCTGTATGGGGGTGCTGGCTGCTGATATAGCAGCTTCATCTGCCCGGCTGTTACCAAGTGACACTGGGTCTTGGCTGTACGTGTGGGCTTTACACTTGATAACAGCCACTCTGTCAGGTTCCTGTATCGCTGCTAGAAGTCTTTTGATGGGGGTTGCATGCGCCACTGGTGTACCCGCAGCCGTCATGAAATTTCTGAGGCGCCATAGGGCCCCAAAATCATGCACTACTCCAAAGGCATACCTAGAATCCGTGTAGATATTGGCTGACTTACCCTTAGCCAATTCACACGCTCTGGTTAGGGCGACCAGCTCAGCAACTTGTGCTGAGTGTGGTGGGCCCAGAGGTTCGGCTTCTATGATACCTTTGTTATCTACGACTGCGTATCCAGTACACAAGTCTCCCGAGTCCGTCTGTCTGTGGCAACTACCGTCAGTGTAAAAAATAAAATCTATGCCTTCCAGTGGGTTGTCACTAATGTCGGGCCTTGCAGTGAAAGTTTGGTTCAAATATTCCATACAATCATGTGTGTCAGTGTCTATACTAAATCCTCCTTCACCATCACTCTCATCCCCCACCCTTTGTGCCTATCCAGGCACACCTGGGAGATACGTTGCAGGATTTAGCGCGCTGCATCTCCTTATGGTGATGTTTACAGGGGCCATTAGTGCTAATTCCCACCTTGTAAACCGTGCTGATGAGACGTGTCTGGTTTGGGCAGAATTCAGTAAGGCTGACACTGCATGAGGTGTGTGGATGGTCAGGGTGTGTCCTAACACTACATCTTCGCTTTTACTCACTAGCAATGCTATTGCTGCAACACTTCGCAAGCATGTGGGGAGAGACCGTGCTACGGTGTCCAACTGTGCACTGTAGTAGGCTACCGGCCTGCTGGCATCACCATGTCTCTGGGTTAGGACACCTGCCGCACACCTAGCACTCTCCGTACCGTACAATTCAAAGGGTTTCCCATAATCTGGCATACCTAATGCAGGTGCCTATGATAGGCACTGTTTGAGTCTCTCAAATGCCAGTTCGGACTCATCTGTGTGCAAAATCCAATCTGGTTTGTTTGACGAGACCATCTCTTGCAAAGGTAAGGCTAGTATGGAGAACCCTGGGATCCAGTTTCGGCAGTACCCACACATTCCTAGGAAAGTGCGGATCTGTTGCTGGGTTTGTGGCAGAGTCATGTCGCGAATCGCCTGTATTCTATCAGCGGTGAGGTGTCTCAGTCCTTGTGTTAAGCAATGTCCCAAGTATTTCACTTTGGTCTGGCACAACTGTAACTTATCCTTTGAAACCTTGTGTCCCGTATTAGAAAGGTGAAACAGAAGCTGTTTCGTGTCTTTCAAGGACGATTCGAGTGAATCAGAACACAGCAGTAAGTCATCTACATACTGTATTAATACTGATCCGCTCTCAGGTTGAAAGGATTGTAAACAGTCATGCAAAGCCTGGGAGAAAATACTTGGGCTGTCAATGAAACCTTGGGGTAAGCGAGTCCAGGTTGATAATGTCGGTATTATCTTAGACCGCAAAACTATACCCCTTTGTACACTATTACCGTTGAGCCGCTAGACTACGTGCACGTGCTACGCACTTTGTACGCTATTTGCGTACAGAGTCCTGCACGTGGTACGCACTTGGCGTACGCACGCTGCGCTGAGTGGAGTACACACAGCGAGCGCTCACACAATGGATAACCTTTAAACCGTGTTAATGATTCAATGTAATAATATGCTTACACTTTAAACCTTAAGTAACGCTGGCGATACACAGTACCCGCAGTGCGTACACCTTATCAATGCTTATACACCTTATACAGATAAATCTACTTTAAAGCCCATGCAAGAAAAGTGAAAACACAACACAGTTTGTAGTTGAAACCACAGGGTTCTAAGGCCACCGTGGATTGATTCCAAAAGATAAAACAATACAATTTATACACTACAGGCTAACAAGTAAATCTAAACAGAATAATGGCTACAGAGAATGTACGTACATGAGATTATTCGCAAGCGCAACCCGAATCCGGTCCTCCGCTGGTCATACAGATAGCGTTTAGAGTCTTCTGACCGGCCAGGCAACAATGGTTCTTTTATACACAACATGCATACACAATACAATGGTCACTGTAATCTCATTGTTCATTGGACACAGAGATATGTCTCCACATTACAGCAAAGGTCATAGGTGGATTTGAAAAGGTGGGCAATGTCTTTCCCAACTGCTCTTGTGGGTGGTATCCTCTGGATTCCCGCCGCATATGTAATTTACAGTTAATGTTCATAATCTACTTTTGCACATAACTATACGCAGGAACAAGCGATCTTTCTCTAACTAACACTGGAATGTTACCCTCAAAGTACCCTACAGCTGGATACTAGACATCACCTTCCAACCTTTATCTGACCCTTCCTATCTTAACTGTTTAAACTAATAATACTCGCTGACATGGTCTAGGGGAACTGTATCTACAATATACGCTATATGGGTTAAATATGCAATGTTCTAATAATACGCTACACGCTCACAAACTCCGCCGTAAATACCCATATCATGCGCATGATCGCCGGAGTGATCTTACGCAAATTGCGGATATGTGCACGCACGGCGGCTGAGTGCACGAGCAGCGGGCATGTGCATGGGGTTAGTATAAGGCATATGCATTATGATATTTTTTGACTTTGACACTGTTTAGTGATGAGCGGGTTCGGTTCCTCGGAAACCGAACCCCCCCGAACTTCACCCATTTTACACGGGTCCGAGGCATACTCTCCCGTATGGCTCGGTTAATCCGAGCGTGCCCAAACGTCATCATCCCACTGTCGGATTCTCGCGAGATTCGGATTCTATATAAGCAGCCGCGCGTCGCCGCCATTTTCACTCGTGCATTGGAAATGTTAGGGAGAGGACGTGGCTGGCGTCCTCTCCGTTTATTCATAATATTTGTGCTACTGCTTATTGCTTAATTGTGGGGACTGGGGAGCAGCTGTATTATATAGGAGGAGTACAGTGCAGAGTTTTGCTGACCAGTGACCACCAGTATACGTTGTCTGCCTGAAAAACATTCCATATCTGTGCTCAGTGTGCTGCATATATCTGTGCTCACACTGCTTAATTGTGGGGACTGGGGAGCAGCTGTATTATATAGGAGGAGTACAGTGCAGAGTTTTGCTGACCAGTGACCACCAGTATATGTTGTCTGCCTGAAAAACACTCCATATCTGTGCTCAGTGTGCTGCATATATCTGTGCTCACACTGCTTAATTGTGGGGACTGGGGAGCAGCTGTATTATATAGGAGGAGTACAGTGCAGAGTTTTGCTGACAGTGACCACCAGTATACGTTGTCTGCCTGAAAAACACTCCATATCTGTGCTCAGTGTGCTGCATATATCTGTGCTCACACTGCTTAATTGTGGGGACTGGGGAGCAGCTGTATTATATAGGAGGAGTACAGTGCAGAGTTTTGCTGACAGTGACCACCAGTATATATAGCAGTACGGTACAGAAGGCCACTGCTCTACCTACCTCTGTGTCGTCAAGTATACTATCCATCTAGATTCTATACCTGTGGTGCATTTTAGTTTTGCAGTTTGCTGACAGTGACCACCAGTATATATAGCAGTACGGTACGGAAGGCCACTGCTCTACCTACCTCTGTGTCGTCAAGTATACTATCCATCCATACCTGTGGTGCATTTCAGTTGTACGCAGTATATATAGTAGTAGGCCATTGCTATTGATACTGGCATATAATTCCACACATTAAAAAATGGAGAACAAAAATGTGGAGGGTAAAATAGGGAAAGATCAAGATCCACTTCCACCCCGTGCTGAAGCTGCTGCCACTAGTCATGGCCGAGACGATGAAATGCCATCAACGTCGTCTGCCAAGGCCAATGCCCAATGTCATAGTAGAGAGCATGTAAAATCCAAAAAACAAAAGTTCAGTAAAATGACCCAAAAATCAAAATTAAAAGCGTCTGAGGAGAAGCGTAAACTTACCAATATGCCATTTACGACACGGAGTTTGCCACTGAGGGCTGAGGCCCTGGCCTATGTTCATGGTTAGTGGTTCAGCTTCACATGAGGATGGAAGCACTCATCCTCTCGCTAGAAAACTGCAGTGCCACTCCTAGATGGGCCAGGTGTTTGTGTCGGCCACTTGTGTCGCTTAGCTTAGTCACACAGCGTCCTTGGTGCGCCTCTTTTTTTCTTTGCATCATGTGCTGTTTGGGGACTATTTTTTTAAAATGCCATCCTGTCTGACATTGCAGTGCCACTCCTAGATGGGCCAGGTGTTTGTGTCGGCCACTTGTGTCGCTTAGCTTAGTCACACAGCGACCTTGGTGCGCCTCTTTTTTTCTTTGCATTATGTGCTGTTTGGGGACAATTTTTTGAAGTGCCATCCTGCCTGACACTGCAGTGCCACTCCTAGATGGGCCAGGTGTTTGTGTCGGCCACTTGTGTCGCTTAGCTTAGTCGCACAGCGACCTTGGTGCGCCTCTTTTTTTCTTTGCATCATGTGCTGTTTGGGGACTATTTTTTTGAAGTGCCATCCTGTCTGACACTGCAGTGCCACTCCTAGATGGGCCAGGTGTTTGTGTCGGCCACTTGTGTCGCTTAGCTTAGTCACACAGCGACCTTGGTGCGCCTCTTTTTTTCTTTGCATCATGTGCTGTTTGGTGACAATTTTTTTGAAGTGCCATCCTGCCTGACACTGCAGTGCCACTCCTAGATGGGCCAGGTGTTTGTGTCGGACACTTGTGTCGCTTAGCTTAGTCACACAGCGTCCTTGGTGCGCCTCTTTTTTTCTTTGCATCATGTGCTGTTTGGGGACTATTTTTTTGACGTGCCATCCTGCCTGACACTGCAGTGCCACTCCTAGATGGGCCAGGTGTTTGTGTCGGCCACTTGGGTCGCTTAGCTTAGTCACACAGCGACCTTGGTGCGCCTCTTTTTTTCTTTGCATCATGTGCTGTTTGGGGACTATTTTTTTGAAGTGCCATCCTGCCTGACACTGCAGTGCCACTCCTAGATGGGCCAGGTGTTTGTGTCGGCCACTTGTGTCGCTTAGCTTAGTCACACAGCGACCTTGGTGCGCCTCTTTTTTTCTTTGCATCATGTGCTGTTTGGGGACTATTTTTTTGAAGTGCCATCCTGCCTGACACTGCAGTGCCACTCCTAGATGGGCCAGGTGTTTGTGTCGGCCACTTGGGTCGCTTAGCTTAGTCACACAGCTACCTCATTGCGCCTCTTTTTTCTTTGCATCATGTGCTGTTTGGGGACTATTTTTTTGAAGTGCCATCCTGTCTGACACTGCAGTGCCACTCCTAGATGGGCCAGGTGTTTGTGTCGGCCACTTGGGTCTTTGTGTCGGCCACTTGGGTCGCTTAGCTTAGTCACACAGCTACCTCATTGCGCCTCTTTTTTTCTCTTACATCATGTGCTGTTTGGGGACTATTTTTTTGAAGTGCCATCCTGCCTGACACTGCAGTGCCACTCCTAGATGGGCCAGGTGTTTGTGTCGGCCACTTGGGTCGCTTAGCTTAGTCACACAGCGACCTTGGTGCGCCTCTTTTTTTCTTTGCATCATGTGCTGTTTGGGGACAATTTTTTTGAAGTGCCATCCAGCCTGACACTGCAGTGCCACTCCTAGATGGGCCAGGTGTTTGTGTTGGCCACTTGTGTCGCTTAGCTTAGCCATCCAGCGACCTCGGTGCAAATTTTAGGACTAAAAATAATATTGTGAGGTGTTCAGTGTTCAGAATAGACTGGAAATGAGTGGAAATTATGGTTATTGAGGTTAATAATACTATTGGATCACAATGACCCCCAAATTCTATGATTTAACCTGTTTTTGAGGGTTTTTTGTAAAAAACACCCGAATCCAAAACACACCCGAATCCGACAAAAAATTTTCAGGGAGGTTTTGCCAAAACGCGTCCGAATCCAAAACATGGCCGCGGAACCGAATCCAAAACCAAAACAGAAAACCCGAAAAATTTCCGGTGCACATCACTAATGCTGTTATACATGTTTGGTTGTGGATAATGCTGGGATGCTGTTATACAAGTTTGGTTGTGGATAATGCTGTGATGCTGTTATACATGTTTGGTTGTGGATAATGCTGGGATGCTGTTATACATGTTTGGTTGTGGATAATGCTGGGATGCTGTTATACATGTTTGGTTGTGGATAATGCTGTGATGCTGTTATACATGTTTGGTTGTGGATAATGCTGTGATGCTGTTATACATGTTTGGTTGTGGATAATGCTGTGATGCTGTTATACATGTTTGGTTGTGGATAATGCTGTGATGCTGTTATACATGTTTGGTTGTGGATAATGCTGTGATGCTGTTATACATGTTTGGTTGTGGATAATGCTGTGATGCTGTTACACATGTTTGGTTGTGGATAATGCTGTGATGCTGTTATACATGTTTGGTTGTGGATAATGCTGGGATGCTGTTATACATGTTTGGTTGTGGATAATGCTGTGATGCTGTTACTGGGTGATTATTATTAGGAGTGTCTGTGTTGTCAGCATGAGGTGGTGTATGATGAATAAATACGGGGGGAAAAACTAAAGTGCTTGGGGAATGTCACTGTCATTAAATTCCAACTTGATGACATCATTTTTCATCACTCTTTTGCTTTATATATACAGATTAAATAGTTAATATAAATGTGATTGCCTAACATAAAATCAACTCATTTATTGCTACACATAGCTCTTAATTTAGGGCTACGGGGGTCATTCCGAGTTGATCGCTAGCTGCCGCTGCTCGCAGCGCAGCGGTCAGGCTAAAAATCAGCATTTCTGCACATGCGTATGCTCCGCAATGCGCACGCACGATGTACGGGTACAAAGGCATTTGTTGTTTAGCAGAGGTTCTAGCGAAGTTTTCAGTCGCACTGGCGGCCGGAAGAAGATTGACAGAAAGGGGGCATTTCTGGGTGTCAACTGACCATTTTCAGGGAGTGTTTGTAAAAACGCAGGCGTGTATGAAAAAATGCAGGCGTGGCTGAGCGTTCGCTGGGCGGGTGTATGACGTCAAATCCGGACACGAATAGGCTGAAGTGTTCGCAAGCGCTGAGTAGGTTCAGAGCTACTCAGAAACTGCACAAAATGTTTTTGCAGAGCTCGGCTGCACAGGCGTTCGCACTTCTGCTAAGCTAAAATGCACTCCCTAGTGGGAGGCGGCATAGCGTTTGCACGGCTGCTAAAACTAGCTAGCGAGCGATCAACTCGGAATGACCCCTATGTACAATGCTATAAAACTTTGAAAGTAAGATTATCAGTTATACAAAAACACAAACATGTATCACAGGGTGTAAGCAGATCCGTCCAGACTCTATGGTTACAGGCCCCTCCTCACTTGTGTAACTGAAGGCATTTGATTTCCCAGGTGAACCGTGATATATAACATTATAGTCAGTGGTGCAAGCAGAAATATTTTCTTAGTGGTACTGATAGCTGAAAAATGGGCGTGGTCATGTGTTGTGAGGGGGCATGGCCACATGCTGCTAGTGGGAATGGCTACATGACACTAGCGGTGTGACCACACGACACAGACCCTTTTGGGGGGGAATCTGGAGGCAAGCCTAAAAATATATAGTAATGCCTCCAGTATAATAGAAATATATAGTAATGCCTCCATTATAGCAGGAAAATACAGCCACTGTCACACGCCCAGTAACCCTGACAAAGTGGGAGGGGCCGTCATGCTGCCAAGCACCATGGTCTTGTTGCTTTGTGGCACATTATAATTGTGGTACTGCGTACCCGTTGCCAGATTCTGACCTTATAGACGAAGTGTTGTCTGGCAATTATTCCATACCCTCCAGCTGGACCTTTTTGGCAGGTACAGTACCTTTTTTTTTATGGTCTGTACCGATTTTAGGCTCTCCAAACTTCCATTGAAAGTATAGGGAAAGGGGTGACCCGTGGCCACGCCCCCTTTCTTCATTTGTACCGATTTTTATGTTTCAAATGTTGGAGGGTATGTTATTCCATATTGGTACTTTCCTCCTGCCTCAAAAAACACTTTGGGGGAGTATTACCAAAGCTTGGAGAAAGATAAAGTACCAACCAATCCTAACTGTACTGTTACAGCCTGTGATATAAAATGACAGGAGCTGATTGGATAGTACACGTGCTGAGGCTGTGAGGTTTATATAATAACTAGCATTTGCCGGCGGCTTCACTCACGTGGATGTCTGTTATTGTCGTAATACAGAATGTCACACTCCCTGACAGTTGTTGTTGGGGGTTTTTGGGGGGAGGGAGCGGGGTTACTAATAAAACTTTTAGCTTTTGCTAATGCCCAGCATGTGACACACATTTGCAGTTTGCACTTCAGCATTTTATAGTCTGAAAGGCCTATTGATTTAAAATCTTTAAATCCACCATTAGGAAGAGAGTAATACCAAGTTTAGATTGGGTCTGGGACTCCAGGTGAACAACAAAAAGGTCGACACACCTTAGGTCGACGCCAATTGGTCGACACACCTTAGGTCGACATGTACAAAAGGTCGACATGGACAAAAGGTTGACAGGAACAAGGTCGACATGGAAAAAGGTTGACATGAGTTTTTTATGTTTTTTTGGTGTCGTTTTCTTCATAGAGTGACCGGGAACCCCAATTAGTGCACCGCGTCCCCTCGCATGGCTCGCGGCTTCAAACATGGTGCCTTCGCTCCGCTCCGCTCGGCACAGATTACCGTTCCAATCGAAGTCCACGTGGATCGTTAAGTATGAAAAGGTTCCAAAAAAGAAAAAAATTGTGAAAAACTCATGTCGACCTTTTTCCATGTCGACCTTGTTCCTGTCGACCTTTTGCCCATGTCGACCTTTTGTCCATGTTGACATAAGGTCTGTCGACCAATTGGCGTCGACCTAAGGTGTGTCGACCTTCTTGTTGTCGACCTGGAGTCCGGATACCGTTTAGACTTGTGACAACTACAGTATGTGCAACTGAATTCATTGGCTAGAATAGAGGAATGCCCCAATGAGTCATTGACTGGTTGGTGGTGGTATTTCTAGGATCCTAAGACATGTTGACCTACAGGCTGACACACCTTTCACTCTCAGTTGGGGATAGTTTTTTTCTACTGCAATTTTATGTCTCAAAAAATACCTCTTAGAACGTAATGTATTAGTGTGCCACTCCTCTGATTTAAGGGGATGATTCAGACCTGATCACTGGGCTGCTAAAATTGTAGTCCTGCGATCAGATAGCCGTCGCGCAAAGGAGGAGTGTATATTCACCGTGCAAGTGTGCGATATCATGTGTACGCCGTCGCCGAGCTGCTAAAACCCCTTCAGTCAGTGACAGCTGCAAATCCGTTCACAGCTCACTCACCAGTGAATGATTTGCCCTGTGTGTGCAGTGTGGGCCTAATTCAGGGGGTCATTCCGAGTTGATCGCTCGCTAGCAACTTTTTGCAGCGCTGCGATCAGGTTAAATCTTGGCAAAACTGCGCATGCATATGCACTGCAATGCGCAGGGGCGTCGTACGGGTTCAAAGAGGATCGGTGCTGGGCAATGGATCCTTTCGCACAGACGATCGCAAAGGTGATTGACAGGAAGAAGGAATTTATGGGTGTCAACTGACCGTTTTCTGGGAGTGTTTGGAAATAAAAAGGCGTGTCCAAGCGTTTGCAGGGCAGGTGTCTGACGTCAATTCCGGCCCCAAAAAGACTGAAGTGATCGCAGCGGCAGAGTAAGTCCAGAGCTACTCAGAAACTACTAAAAACTTTTTTGTGCCATCGGCTGCAAAAGCGTTCGCACACTTGCAAAGCGAAAATACACTCCCCCATAGGCACAGCACTAAGTTGCTAGCGAGCGATCAACTCGGAATGACCCTCTCAGACCTGATCGTAGCTGCAAGTTTGTTAGCAGTTGGGCAAAACCATGTGCACTGCAGGGGGGGTAGATGTAACATGTGCAGAGAGAGATAGGGTTGGATGGGGTGTGTTCAAACTGAAATCTAAATTGCGATCAGTTCTGAATCGGGCCCTATATGTGATCCATTATGTAAGGCTGTGTCAGTACTGGGGGAGCGAGATTGTCCTCTCTCCGCGGTAATAAGCGATGGCACACGCTCAGTCTGAAGACCGCACATGCCCAGTACCAGGAGAGGTGTGTCCTGCGACAGAAAGTAAAGCAAACACAGTTTCTTAATATATCCCGGCAATTCATAGACACCCCTATGTAGGGGAAGGGAGGGTTAGGCACCACTGGGGAGGGTTGGGTTAGACTGTGGGGGGGAAAGGGTTAGGGATAAGGGGGTAGATGGGGAGGGTTAGACTACTTACCTACCAGATGATGGGATTCTGCTCGTCGGGATGCCACTGCCGGCATTCTGACTGCCGACATCCCAAGCGCTGGGATCCTGATACCATCCCGTAAATAGGCATCAATTTCCACCCGGAGTGTCATTCTATGTTTGTAGAGGATGGAGACAATAATATAAATCTTCAATTCAGCAGACACGTGAAAAATATACTTTACAAAAAGTGTGGGTGCCAGCGGCTGCGGGGTCTATGTACTAAGCATTGGAAAGAGATAAAGTGGTCTACAGTATGTATGGGGTCTCCACGTGGAGAGAGATAAAGTGCACAGAGATAAAGTACCAACCAACCAGCTCCGGTAGTAGTTGATTTACAGACGGACACAATACCGACGTTCATAATCCCGACAGCCATCGGCCGACAGTCAAATACCGACACGGTCAAAATACCAACATTCATTATACTGATATGTTCAAAATGCCGACATAGTCCGAATACTGTCATTTGAAATGCCGACATGTCAAACTGCCGACATGCATTTTTAAGGAATTTTTGCCCCAAAACAGACTTGTTCATACTTTACCATCCCAGTGGACCTGGAGGGGGAATATAATAGTGTGCCGAGCGCAGTGAGCCATCCGAGGGGATGCGGTACACTGACACAGTGTACATGTCGACCTATGTCGACACCAACACACAAAAACACAGGAAAACTCATGTCGGCATTTCAAATGTCGGTATTCTATGTTGGCATTTTGAACATGCTGGCATAATGAATGTCGATATTTTGACTGTGTCGGCATTTTGACTGTTGGTCAACAGCTGTCGGGATTATGACCGTCGGTATTGTGTCCGTCGGTAAGTAATACTGAACCCAACCAGCTGCTGTCATTTTTCAAACACATCATGTAACATATCAGTTAGGAGGCTGGTACTTTAGCTCTCTCCAATGCTTAGGGGCTAATTCAGACCTGACGAACAGGTCTGAACTGCACATGCGATGGCGCCACAGTGCTCCGGCGCATTCCAGACAGCCGACGGCTGTCTTAGCCATGCGATCGCCACTGCCTGATTGACAGGCAGAGGCGGTTGCTGGGCGGGAGGGGGCGGGAAGGCAGCTTTGGCCACCGTTTAGGGGGCGCAGTCCGGGTAACGCAGGCGTGCCCGGACCGTTGGGGGAGCAGGATGCGGCGGCTGTGTGACATCACACGCAGCCGCTGTGACCCGAGCAGCGACGAGTTGCTCCCTGCCAGCGCGCAGGAGCTGCGCTGGCTGGGAGCTACTATACCAGTACAAAAGCATCGCCGCTGTGCGATGCTTTTGTACTTGTGCGACGGGGCAGGGACTGACATGCGGGGCGGACTAGCACTGTGCTGGGCGTCCCCCCGCATGTCAGGGAAGCTGATTGTAGCTGTGCTAAATTTAGCACATCTAGGATCAGGTCTGAATCACCCCCCTCAGTCCATAGACCTTTGGATATCTGATGATCATTAAACAAGAAACAAAAAGAAGCATTCACGTCCAGGGAAAATGCGCCTTATAATCACGTCCATATAATGCTAACAGCAAAGCCCCGCCCTATACAGACAGAGAACCTGCCTGGAACGCCCAGGGATAAATGCACACAGAAGCTGCCGCTCAAATGATTTTCATTTACTTTTTTTTTTATTGTGAAACTTAATTGTCTTATAAACAACTCTTGTCACTGCGATAAATACCACAGAATGTGTGAACAATCAATACGCTCAATATCATTCAATGTGACCACAATGTATAAAATCTGTGAAGTATAACAAATAAATCTGCAAATTTATACAGCGACAGCTAAAGTACAGCGCTGGCAGACACCTTCCCAGCCCCAACATCCGACACCTATTGTTGTCTTGTTTACATTTTCCTTTGTTGAGTTGTAGCTGAATCTTTGGGCGTTGTGCGGAGAGAGTGACGGGTGGAGGAATAAGACTTGACAAGAACCTACTGTAGTAAATGTTGTTTTAGATCGACCGATCAATCCACAGATTTACAGGTTTCATGCTGTAAATAGTTTAGCGGACACACATGAGATTGGGTTGGTTTCCGTTGATCAGTCAGACTTTGGAAAGCCACGGATGCGTGACGTTAGAGAGTGATTTAATAAGCTTCAAAATGCAGATTTACAGTATAGCGCAAATACAGGGCCAGAATTAATGCAGTGCGAAAAAGCAGGAGCTCCGAGATCCAGCCGAACTCGTCCGTTTAATAGTGGCAATCATTTACGAAGTGAAACCAGGTTGTCCATTGTTATTAAATTGTTTCGATTTAAGTATACCGCATTATGGATGTAATGTATCAAACATCGCAGACAGATACATTGGAGAGAGATAGAGTACTGACCAATCAGCTTCTACTGTACCTATCACTTTATCTTCTATTTTATCGCTCTCCAAAGTTTGATATATTGCAAGAGCATTATAAGCCATTTATCAGCTAGTGCTCCTAAATCATCACTGCAAATACACCTATACAATCACCCAGTGGCGGAACTAGCGAGCGGTGGGCCCAGGTGCAACAAAATGCTTCGCCCTCCCTCATCCTGTCCAAGTCCACCCCCTCACCCCTGGAGAGGATCTGGTGAGGGGAACCTGCTCAGGGCCAGGGAAATGGATACCTAGCAACAGTGCCGTAACTAGACATTTTAGCGCTGTGTGCAAGAAACGGCGTCGGAGCCCCACCCCTGCATGCAAAACAGGGGCAGTGCGCGCCGCCAGCGCGTGCAAAAAATGTAGGGCCGTGGCTTCATGGGGAAGGGGTGTGGCCACAAAATAATACCAATTCATATAGCGGTGCACAGTAGTCTGCATTATTCAAATTACGCCACACAGTAGCGCCACTACACCAGGTAGAGCACCTTTTACACATTACGGCAGACAGATTTTCCTTTTTACACATTACGGCAGACAGCGTCCCCTTTTTATACATTACGGCAGACAGCGTCCCCTTTTTACACATTACGGCAGACAGTCCCCCTTTATACACATTACGGCAGACAGCACCCCCTTTTTACACATTACGGCAGACAGAGCCCCCTTTTTACACATTACGGCAGACAGCGTCCCCTTTTTACACATTACGGCAGACAGCGCCCCCTTTTTACACATAATGGCAGACAGCATCCCCCTTTTTACACATTACGGCAGACAGCATCCCCCTTTTTACACATTACGACAGACAGCTTCCCCCTTTTTACACATTACGGCAGACAGCGTCCCCTTTTTACACATAACGACAGCTTCCCCTTTTTACACATTACGGCAGACAGCGTCCCCTTTTTACACATTACGGCAGACAGACAGAATAGAAGAAAGAAAGAAAGAAAGAAAGAAAGAAAGAAAGAAAGAAAGAAAGAAAGAAAGAAAGAAAGAAAGAAAGAATAGATGATACTGTCTCCGCTGGCAGTCAGGCTCCTCGGTGCAGCAGCTTCTGGCAGATCCCAGGCAGCCGCAGCAGCACACTGTAATTGGTGGAGGCGCTGCTGCAACTGCCCCTCTCCTTCCACATAGGCTGACCGCCGCCATTGTGATGAGGGAAGCGCATCTCAGCATTCACAGCGGTGGCCAGCTGTTGAAGGAGAGGGACAGCTGCAACAGCGCCTCCACCAATTACACTGCGCTGCTGCAGCTCCCTCCCTCCTCCCTCCTTCCGCCCGTGGCCGCTGTGTCCCTGTGCTCTTCTCGGCGGCGGCCCGCAGCACACAGCGGCAGGCGGCATGTAATGAGTCAGTTTGACTCATTACATGCCGCGCTGGCTTTGGGCCCTTTGACAGTGGCGGGCCCCAAAGCAAGGCACTGCTTGCACTGGTGGTATTCCGCCACTGCAATCACCGACCATTCGCCCCATACTGGGAGAACAGACAACGACTGTATAGCTGTGCACTTAACTTAGGGATTTAAAATGGTTCTTTAAATTTTGGTCTGGGAGGCTAGCTTACTGCTGTTATTGGGTCACTGGAGTGTGCCACATTTCAGGGACTGCTCTTACCTCTACATCACATCTTTGCTGATAGTCCCACCACCATCCAGCCACTTACAGTTGGTATACGGTATGAAGAAGAAGGATTCATTGACCAGCTCTCATCTACAGAAGTGTCCTCCTACACTGCTGCTGCAGTCACGTTACACAGCCCTTCTAGTCGCACCTGTAACATAGCATTCCGCATGCAGATCATACTTGCCTACCCTCCTGGAATGGCCGAGAGGCTCCTTGAAAATCGGGTGGCCCTCCCGTTCCCCTGGAAAGATGGGCAAGTCTCCCGCTTTTGCTGGTAGCCCCCCGCACTCCCCCACGGCTGCCCACAGCTGAGAACAAGTGGGCGGTCCGAGGGGATTTGCGCTGAATCACATCATCGTACCTCCGCCCCCCACTGTACAGTGCCGGTTTTCTTGGCACTGTCCAGCAGAGGTGGGGCAATGATGACGCAATCATGATGCCACACCCCCGGACTGCTCACTTTCCCCACCGACCACACCCCTGGACCGCCTACATTGCCTCCGGACATGCCCCCATTAGCCTACCACGCTGCAGCCTCCCGGAAGAGGGTGCAGCAAGGTACTGTAGGCACCTATGATGCAGATACAGCCGCAGTTGCACAGAGAATATACTGAAGGCATGCTTCATATCACATTAATCAGCAGTCTGCTTGTACATCTTATTTGCTCAATTAGGTGACTCCAGCGGAAGTGACAGTCACATGACACGGACCCCCAAATGAGACACACTTAGTAAATGTTACCAGCTCATCAGATGCATGAAGCCAAAGCCTCTGTAATCAACGTTTATGAGCAGAATATTTGAGCACACATTTTACAGAAATACATCATTTACTCCAGACTTACTCTACAGTTCTCAATCTGTTATAAATAATTCAATCTGTTACGATACATCGGAGGCAGCAGTGTTTATAGTTTTTTAACTTAATCAATCACCCATTTTTTTTTATGCAAAAAGTAATGTAACTACGTAAATTATACACACTGAAACAAATGAAACTAAATCACTGGACGCGTTCGTATGCAGATTATTGTAGATGCTGTTAACATGGAGGGAACTAGGCTTTTTTAAAGATAAAATCTACAAGGTTATTAGTACTGCATGGTGGTGTAGTGGTTAGCATTACTGTCTCACAGTACTGAGGTTTTGAGTTCAATTCAGGTCAAGTCAATGTGTGTGGAGTTTGCATGTTCTTCCAGTGCTTGCATGGGTTATTTTCTGGATGTACCAGTAGTGTGTGTGCCCTGTAAGTTAGGTAATTTAGGGGCAGATATATGAAGCATTGATATCCCAATTTTTTGGGCATTTTGGACCCCAAAAAAGGGGTATAACCACTTTTTTCAAAATGCTTGAAGAGGCTGACCATAGAGAAAAGGAGATTTATGGTAGACTTACTTACCATAGTTAAATCTCTTTCTGCGAGGTACACTGGGTTCCACAGGGAATACATCGGGGTGTAGAGTTGGATCTTGATCCAGAGGCACCAACAGGCTAAAGCTCACACGATGCATTGCATGGCCTCCTCTATAACCCCGCCTCCGGACACTGGAGCTCAGTTACGTTAACCAGTCCAATGCAGTAGCAGGTAAAAGAGAAGGCAGATGTTAGTCACATAGAACCACATTCTCACAACAGGAGAAGGGACCAGCGGCTAATACCATACAAACCCAAAGAAGCTAAGTGCGTCAGGGTGGGCGCCCTGTGGAACCCAGTGTACCTTGCAGAAAGAGATTTAACTATGGAAAGTATACCATAAACAGTAGCGGATCTTGCCACGGGCAAGCAGGACTTTTGCCCGGGGCGCCGCCTTCCGGAGGGCGCCGGCGCCATCCGGAGGGCGTCGGTGCCGTCCGGAGGGCGCCGCACCATGGCAAGATCCGCTACTGCCCCAGCTGCCCGCCGCTACTGCCCCCAGCTGCCCGCTGCAAAGGGAACTAGATGCGTAGCGTCTAGTTTCCCTTCATGGAGAGGACCTTTACTGTGCGGTGCGCGATGACATCATCGCACACCGCACAGCAAAGATCCTCTCCACGAAGGGAACTAGACGCTACGCGTATAGTTTCTCTTCATGGAGAGGACCTTTTACGGCGCTACTCTACTGAAGAGGGGGCGTAACTGACCACGCCCCCTGCATGAAGCCACGCACCCTATTCCCCGCCCGGGGCGCAAAAAGCGCTGGAACCGGCCCTGACCATAAATCTCCTTTTCTTCAGCGGGGATGTCCTAAAGCAGTTCCTCATGGGGGGGGGGATGCACCGTAGCGGGCACAAGAACCCGGCGTCCAAAGGAAGCATCCTGGGAGGCGGAAGTATCAAAGGCATAAAACCTAATGAACGTGTTCACTGAGGACCACGTAGCCGCCTTGCACAATTGTTCAGCGGACGCGCCTCGGCGGGCCGCCCAAGAAGCTCCAACAGACCGAGTAGAATAGGTTTTGATAGCAGCAGGAGCTGGAAGACCAGCCTGTGCATAAACTTGTGCAATGACTATTCTAATCCATCTGGCCAAGGTTTGCTTATTCGCAGGACAGCCACATTTGTAAAAACCAAAAAGTACAAAAAGGGTATTGGACCTCCTGAGAGAGGCAGTCCTCTCCACGTAAATACGGAGAGCCTGTACCACATCCAAAGACCGCTCTTTGGAGGACAAGACAGAAGAGATAAAAACCACAATATCTTGGTTAAGATAGAAAGATGACACCACCTTAGGTAGATAACCGGGACGAGTTCTGAGAACTGCCCGGTCATGGTGAAAAATCAGAAAGAGTGGACAACAGGACAAAGCGCCCGACACCCTCCTAGCAGAGGCAATAGCCAGCAGAAAAACTACCTTAAGCGTAAGATATTTAAGGTCCATAGACTCAAGAGGTTCAAATGGAGACTCTTGTAGGGTATTCAAGACAACAGACAGATCCCTTGGAGCCACCGGAGGGACATAGGGAGGCTGAATCTGTGAAACGCCTTGAGTGAAAGTACGAATATCAGGAATAGATGCAATCTTCCTCTGAAACCACACCGGCAAGGCAGAAATATGAACCTTGAGGGAGGCCAGACAAAGACCTAAGTCTAGGCCTTGTTGCAGAAAAGCCAAAAGTCTGAAAGTTCTGAAATTGTATGCATTGTAATTCTTATCAGCACACCAGTTGAAGTAAGAATTCCAGACCCTGTAATAAATCCGTGCAGAAGCCGGTTTGCGGGACTTTAGCATAGTTTGGATAACCACCTCGGAGAATCCCTTGGCCCTCAGGAGTGAAGCTTCAAGAGCACGCCATCAAAGCCAGTCTGGCCAGGTCCGGGTAGACACAAGGGCCCTGAACGAGGAGGTCTGGGCATTGAGGAAGTAGAAGAGGACGCTTGATCGATAGACCCTTCAGGTATGAGAACCAATGCCATCTGGGTAACGCTGGAGAGACTAGAAGTAGTATTCCTCCTTCTTGCTTGAAATTTCGTAGTACCCTGGGCAGGAGTAACACTGGAGGGAACACATATGGCAGCTGAAAGTTCCATGGAATTGCCAGTGCGTCCACGAACACTGCTTGAGGATCCCTTGTCCTTGATCCGAAGACCGAAACCTTGTGATTCTGTCGAGATGCCATCAGGTCTACATCTGGTAGGCCCCACTTGTCCACTAGGAGTTGAAAGACTTCCGGATGAAGGTTCCACTCTCCGGCGTGTATGTCCTGACGACTGGGGAAATCCGCTTCCCAGTTAAGGACTCCTGGAATGAACACTGCCGATATTGCTGGCAGATGGCATTCCGCCCAACCAAGGATTTTTGACACTTCCATCATTGCCATGCGGCTTCGAGTGCCACCTTGATGATTTATGTATGCCACCATGGTGGCGTTGTCTGAGTGTACTTGAACAAGCCTGTTCTGTATCAGAGGCAGGGCAAAAGTCAAAGCATTGAACACTGCCCGCAATTCCAGAATGGTTATCGGGAGGAGAGATTCCTCCTTGGTCCACCAACCCTGGAGAGAGTGTTGCTCTAGCACCGCGCCCCAACCCCGCAGACTGGCATCTGTAATCAGTAGAACCCAGTTGGGGATCCAGAAGGGACGGCCCCTGCTCAACTGTTGGTCCAGTAGCCACCAGAAATACATTGGGGATAAACTCCTGGTGCTCCCCAGCACACCGAGCTGTACCTGTACCAAGACATGAAAGACTATATATATATATATATATACATACATATAATAGAAATCCAGAGGTCTTATATACATACAGTTTGCAAATGTATGATAAGCCACCAGGCCCCGACAAGGCTCCTTTGATGCTGGTGGTCCCTAACTCTAGGTCCGGGCCTGGGGTGCAGAACCCCACAAACCGGCAAAGGCCAGCTAACCCCAGGGCAGCACAACGTGAGAAGGTAAAGTGTTAGTATGTGTTAATAAAGGAAAACAAAATCTATATACAAAAACGGATATACTAGTGAAAGTGTGATTAAAAGACCGGAAGGATTAATAAATTTGTTAAGGGGGTGCTAAATAAGATCTCGCAGTGTGCTACCACAAAGCAGCCCAGCCCCATCAATCCAGGGGGAACTGCACCCCAGACCCGCCCCAGGTACTACTACTGATAATAATATTAATAACAACCTTTCCGGGTAATATAACATAATGCCACATGATAATGACATCTGAGAAAATGTATCCGAATTGAGAACTAACTCATCTGAAGATACTTCCGGGATCTCCAAATGGCACTACAGAGACCAGCATACCCTCCAAACACTGCTCCCATCCATGACCCTCATACTGACAGAACAAAATGTAAGTTGCTCAGATCAATTAGGAAATACAGTTCAGGTGCATGAAAGGGAGGGGGTAGCCTGAGCTAGTAATACATTGGGGATAAACCCCTGGTGTCCCCCAGCACACCGAGCTGTACCTGTACCAAGACATGAAAGACTATATATATATATATATATATATACACATACATATAATAGAAATCCAGAGGTCTTAGTTACATACAGTTTGCAAACGTATGATAAGCCAGCAGGCTTCTAGCTCAGACTACCCCCTCCCTTTCATGCACCTGAACTGTATTTCCTAATTGATTTGAGCAACTTACATTTTGTTCCTGTAGCCACCAGCTCAGTGACAGATGAACCTCCGGAGTCAAGGAGAGCATTTGAGAACTGATCCGATGAGGCAGGCCGTCCCACTTGGAAAGGATTAACCTCTGCAGAGGGTGGGAATGAAATTGAGCGTACTCTACCAGGTCAAAAGCTGACACTATGAGGCCTAGTACTTGCATCGCGGAGTGTATCGACACTCTTGGGCGAGAAAGGAAATATCTGATTCTGTCCTGAAGTTTCAGGACTTTCTCTGGAGACAAAAACAATCGTTGGCTGTGTGTGTTCAGTAGTGCCCCCAGGTTCACCATGGTCTGAGCAGGGACCAGCGAGGACTTTTTCCAGTTGATGAGCCACCCGTGGGCTTGTAGGAATTGGACGGTCAGTTCCAGATAACTGAGGAGAACCTCATGGGAGTTCGCCAGGATCAGCAAATCATCCAGATACGTCAGGATCCTTTTTCCTTGACGGCGGAGAAAAGCCGTCATCTCCGCCATGACCTTGGTGAAGATCAGAGGGGCCATGACCAATCCAAAAGGCAGTGCCTGGAATTGTTAATGTAGGTTGCCAATAGCAAACTGCAGATATTGCTGATGTGATATGGCAATAGGTACATGCAGGTAAGCATCCTGTATGTCCGGGGATACCATATAGTCTTCGGGTTTCATAGCCAGCACTATAGAGCGCAGAGTTTCCATACGGAATTTGGATACTCTCACAAACTTGTTCAATGATTTGAGGTTGAGCATAGGCCGGAAGGACTCATTTGGCTTCGGAACTAGAAACAAGGTCGAATAGTATCCCCTGCCTCTCTGAGACAGAGATACTGGCACTGCCACTCCTGTATCCAGAAGGGTTTGTACAACCAAGTGTAGAGTTTGCGCTTTTAACGGATCCGCAGGGAGAACCGTTGTGCAAAACTGGCGAGGGGAACGTCTCTTGAAAGAGATTGCGTACCCGTTAGAGACAACTTCCCGCACTCAGGCATCCTAAGTGGTCTTTAACCAGGACTGGGCAAACTGCAGAAGTCGGCCTCCCAACCTGGGGTCCCCCAGTGGGAGGCCCGCCCTGTCATGCAGCAGGCTTGTCTTGTTTGGAAGCAGGCTGACGGGCGCCCCAGGATTGTTTAGGTTTGGGCTTAGTGGTTTTGGAAGCACGAGCCGGTCGCGGATATGCCTGACCCTTTGCTTTCCCTGGAGGTCGAAAGGAATGAAAAGTGGTACTCTTAGCCTTTGGAGCAGAAGGATTAGTACTTATGAGAAATGTAGTCTTAGCAGTCGTTAAGTCAATCACAATCTTATTCAGATCTTCTCCAAATAGGGTGTCTCCCTTAAAGGGGAGCACTTACAAGGTCTTTTTAGGGTCCAGGTCCACGTTCCAGGATCTCAACCACATAATTCGGCGAGCCAGAATAGACGTAGTGGACGCCTTGGCCGCCATTACACCTGCCTCAGAGGACGCATCCTCCGAGGCAGAGTAGATGACACCACAAGACGGGCGACATGAGAGTCCACCAGCGGTGGAGTTTCCCACTTGTTACTCAACTCCGCAGGGATAGGATAACGAGCTAGCATCTTCTTAAACAGAGAGAATTTCTTTCCTGGAGAAGACCAGAGTTCCTGACGTAGTTCTATTAAATGGTCAGAATGTGGAAGGACTACTTTAGCAACCTTCTGACGTTTGAACTTATCAGGTTTCTTAGACACAGTAGTGGGATCTACCTCATCATCAATTAATGAATAGCCTCCACTATGTCAGGAACATCAACCTGAGTTGTAGGTTCCTTATCAGAAGCAGTGTTTGACGGATCAGTATATTCCCGATCCTCATCAGAAGAATTATCTGAAATATTAGTGGATTGTGAGGAGGAAGTGGCCCGCTTAGATGACCCCTTGACCCCAGAGGGGCGTGGGGTAGACCTTTGTCTAACCAAGGATTGATTTCATTGTTGTATCTGGGTCGACAGAGAGTCCGCCCAGGGCGGATTAACTATAGGGACAATATGTGGCTGCAATGGCACAGGAGGTCCCAAAGGGGGCGTAAGACGTGTCACAAGTGTATTCAGCATACTGAAGAACGCTGCCCAAGGTGGCTCCTGATTGGCTACAGGGGCCACGGGCTGACTGGGAGATGTATGGCACCCAGTACACAAACAATCAGTTAAAACTTCCCCCTCAGGTAAACCCTTGGCGCAAGCGCTGCATGATGCAGGAGCGCCCGCGGGTTTCCCGCCCTGTGTGGCAGACATTATAGTGAATGTAGCCATAGAGCGTAACAGTACAATATAGCCAGACAAACACAATACCTGCAAAACACTCCCTTATTTATGTGATAGTAAATACAGAACATAAACAGAGAATAAATGCGGTATGAGGTGACTAAAGAGCGCAGCAAAATACACTTAACAGAATATACTGCGCAGCACTATATATTTGACCCTGACGCACCTAGCCCCCCAGCGTACAGAATACAGTGATAGCTATAGCTGAGCGTACAGAATACAGTGATAGCTATAGCTGTGATACACTGAAAGTGAATTTCACACAGCAGAAGCAGGTACACACAGTCACAGTGATAATGCAGAAATGATTTTAGACACACAATAAAACTGCACTGGACTAGTAAATAAATAATATATAACAATGCACTGCCAGAGACTAGATTAGAACACTTGTACTAAATATTCTGGTAGAGGGACACTTGTTCTTAACTAAATCCGTCTTTAGAATGACATGTAGAATACTTAAATGTCTGTAAAATCACAGCACTGATGTACAGGCGGATTTACAGAGGAGACTTTGCCCTGCAGTCCCGGAGACCAGACGCAGCTACTTGAGAAGATGGCACCAAAATCTCAGTCAGGGAGTGAGGGAGAGAGAGTGAAGCAGCTACAGGGCGGGAACACCAGCAGTAGATGGCGCCTGGAGCTGGGGGAGGGGCTACAGGTCAGCGCCTTATCCCTTATGTTGGTCCTCACCACCGGGTACTGTGGAACCTTTGAAAATGGATTTTACACAATCCGACCTGTGCTCCCTGCCCTGGTGGATATAGTGGGGTCCCTGTACCGACACAGTGTCCACACCAGCAGTGCGGTCCATCTCCTGGGACCGCGACCGGATCGCCCAATGCAGCGATGCTTATCGCATATGTACTAACAAATGGGATTAACATCGCAATGCGGTGACAGTGGCCCCCCATGATACCTGTCAGAAGGTGTGTGGGGGGTCTCTTTGGACGTGCAGCGGGGAAGATCGTGGAGTGCTGCCTGGACACAGATGAGGGGGGGGGGGGAGGGGGGAGTGGTGCTGGGCGGCGGATGCAGCATTCGGCAGCGGAATGCAGCATCAGGTGCAAAAAGAGCCAATAGGCTTCTATAGGGTATCACCATAAAAAGATGGAGATACCCTCAGCGGTGAAAACCCCGGCGGCCGGTTCATAGTACCGCATTTTCCCTTTAGTACATCCCGCCCTTAATGAGTTGTATCAATCTGTGGCAGACATTGTATGAAACTACGCTACTGTAAGTGCATGCAAGAACGTGAATGAATATATAAACAGGATGCCGTCTATATCTCAGCAATTAAGAAGGAGTCCAAGTAGACGATGAGATGGTTGCAATGGCAAAGCTCAAAAACCATACTCCAGAGTATTATTTTCTAGTTGTGGCTTTGGAGTCATGCACAGCCTAACTATTAGCGATTGTGTTTCAAGAGCGCATACCTGTTGAGACCAATGCTGAGAATTCTATTCTATTGTCAAAGGGCACCAATCCCCCATATCCCAAAGTGCTTCAAGGATAGGGCCACACTTAGCGTTTTCGCCTGACTCGTTTCGCAGCACCTGTTCAACGGCGAAAAGACTATGCGGATGCCGGATGCCGCAGAACAGGATCTGGTCAGTGCCACGATGGGATTTCAAGTAGAACACGGTGTGGCACAGTCACACTGTGTGAACACATACATTCAGATGTATGTGTTCTACTTGAAATCCGGTCGTCCCCTGTCATCCTGCTCAACCACAGCCTGCTGCGGTTTGATCTGGTGAGTGCGGCATTGCCGCATATGTGTAGATGGCCAGATAGAAGACCATATGCAGGCTCCTTCCTGTTGAACGCGTCCTGCAAAACGTGTCTAGTGAAAACGCTGTGTGTGGCCCTAGCCTAAGTATTACAAGATAGGACATAAGGGGTATGGATTTTTAGATCTACACTAAAAAGGTCTACAGTCAATAGGTCTACCACTAATGGTAGACATGCATTGGGTCGACAGGGTCAAATGGGTCGACATGGAAAGGGTCGACATTTTTTTACTTTTTTTGGGGTGTTTTGGCACTCCGGGGGTAGTGATCTGAAACTATTATACCATGCCTGTCAGCAGAAACAGAACTGGTGTGGAAAGGGGTGAAAAGAATTGAATACCGCCCAAGGTCTCAGAATGAAAAGCAACTGGACCAAGTGGTGCTTCATAAGGCCAGCATGACAGAAAGAGAGAGCCAGCACTAAATGTAGCAGACAGTCACTGCAAAGATTGCTGGTATACTGACTCAGGAACCACAAGGCACTTCAGCTGTAATGAAAGTTGGTTCAAGTCACTAATTTAATGTGAGCCTGCAAATATCAGAGGAATTAGAGATAAAGCAGCAGCCGCGGCCCTCCCCACAAATGGTTCGGACACGCCTGCGTTGTGTGGACCGCACCCTCTCAACGCAAAACCAAGAGGGGTGTGGTTACCACTGAGGATAGAATTATAAAGTGCAGTTAGATGGGAGGTGATATGTGGAAGTAACAGTTTACATCTAAACCAGGTGTGCACAGTAATTTAATGACCGTCTGAATTTCCAAATTGGTCACAGGTGAGGTTAGAGTACCTCACTCTCTATCAGTAAGATCACATGGCTCAGCCTGGTGCAGGAATTCCATACCTGGATCATCACCTGGTGGCAGCATATAAGGACTCATGTAATGCATCAGCAATTTTATCCGGATAAAGAAGAACTTCCGAGGAGGTAGATAGGAGTTCAGTATTGTATTTGGGTGATGTTTATATAAATTATCAAGCTATTTCTTGGATTTGTTACCCCATTTAAAGTATTTGTGTTTTTGGATCAAATCCATTAGGGCACGTTCTGAGCATGAATTACCATAATGAAGCTTAACTCCTTATATTATCCTGGTCTGCCGTAAAAGACACAAGAAAGGTCACAATTGCGTACAATCAGGACTCATGGGGAGGGATCCTGCCTCCCTCAACATATCCCACCCCCTCATCAGACCGCACCTCCATTAGGGCTGCTTCCAGAAATCTGCCGGGCTGGTTGTCCATACCAATACGCCCCTGACCACGTATGATAATCTTGGAGGCTGCCCAAAACAAATTAATATCTCAGGAATGTATTAAGTTACCATCTAGTGTATGGAATACTGAAATGACTGCATCAGATGTAATTTGCAGTCTTCTGACAAGCTTAAGTAATATGGGAACCACCAGTTGAAGGAACTATGTATAGCTCAAGAGTAAACCATATAGACGCATGATCGGACATCAGGATATTATAAATACCACAGAATATCACTCTATGGAGGAGAGTGGGAGAAAGCAGACAGTAATCAGTTCTAGGGGAAGTATCATGGGAGTAGAAGGAATGTTCTCTAGCGGTTGGGTATCTTCCAGGATCTGTCAACTGTAGGGAGGCTATTAAAAAGGACAACATTGATGGTGCACCACCCCAATTTACAGTATATCTGAGCCTCTAGACCTGTCCAAGGTTCGTGAGAGTGTGATGTTGAGGCAGCTTTCCAAAATGAGATGGCCCTCAGTCCAGACTTTTAACTTGGCATATCGTTCTGAAGAAAGGAGGAGTTAGGAGTAGACGGAGCATGAATATTTGCTACAGTAAATTTGTCACCATCTATAAAAATAGAAAATGACCCTGAGGGTCTGACAAACAGATCATCCTCTGATCTTCTTCCTCTTAATTGGAGTGTTTAAACCATCAGCATTCCAAGAGATACATTTTAATGCCTGCTTAACCGGGGTAATGTCAGAAGGGACTGAAGAAGTAATCTATCCAATCTCATATTTGCTGAAGACAAATAAGAATAAGGATGTAACTGCACCCCAGATTGTTCTGCCAAACAAGCTTAGACCACAGTAGAACAAACAGGTTCTAACCAGTAAAAAAAAAAAAAATAATACTAAAAATAAATCAATAAATCAATAGACTTTTGGGTGAAGGAGCTATAGCTGTAATACCTACGAGTAAATTGTAGAGAACAGAGAGAACACAATCAAAATAACAAAAGAACCAATTAACATAAGGCACTGAAACACTAACAATTCAGCAGTTATCGTCAGCGGTGGCCCACCAGGACCGGTGCAAGGTAGACTTCTTCTGGACATTCAAAAAAGTATGGTGTTCCATGATGCATTATCCTCAGCTTTGCTGGGTAAAGTAACACATGGCGAATACCACTTTCGAAGAGTTCCTTGCAATCTCCTTCCTTTACATGGCAACGTGATAGGAAAAGTATTGAAAAATAAGTTAATCTTCGCCTTGGTACGTAAGGCCCAGGTGTTTGTGTTAGGTCTCCGATACTGTGACTTTCTCCACATAGTGGCTGGCGCAAAGGAAGGGAGGAGAGGACGGGCAGAGAGGCTGGCGCAGAAAGGCTGGCACAGACAGAGGATGGGTACAAATGCTGGCACAGACAGAGGATGGCCAAGCAGGCACCATGTATAAATTGCCTGTCTGTGGAGGATGCAGAGCCACATGGATGGGTAGGTATTGGAGAGAAGAAGAGCAGGAATGATGCGGATCCGCGCAATATACTGGAAATGCTAAGCATGTCTTCTGGTAGCTTGAAAAAAAAAGTTCCAAAGTTACAGGGGGAGGGGAGTGCCCCTGCATTGCTGTGGAGGGGATGGTATACAGCACAGGTTCTCAAACTCAGTCCTCAGGACCACACACAGTGCATGTTTTGCGGGTATCCCAGCAGGTGCACAGGTGTGTTAATTACTCACTGACACATTTTAAAAGGTCCGCAGGTGGAGCTAATTATTTCCCTTGTGAGTCTGTGAGGAGATCTGCAAAACATGCACTGTGTGGGGTCCTGAGGACCGAGTTTGAGAACCTATGGTATACAGGAAGCAGTATTGCGGGAGCAGTGTTTCACCTGATTGGCAGTGTTCCATCTGTGTATTTCTCTTACTCTGAATGTAATAGATTGCTGTGCACGACTACACTCCCTTATCCCACCCCTGCTCCTCCTTTGATGGTCGCTTTGTTCTTGTCCACGTATGCTTCTCCAGCTGCTTCCCTCATTGTATAGATCAGGCATGTCCAAACTGCAGCCCTCCAGCTGTTGTGAAACTACATATCCCAGCATGCCCTGACACAGCTTTAGCATTCTCTGACAGCAAAACTGTGTCAGGGCATGCTGGGATATGTAGTTTCACAACAGCTGGAGGGCCGCAGTTTGGACATGGCTGGTATAGATAGTGTCTGCATTAATCAAGGCCCCGCCCTAAAGAAGTAATTTCAATCTGATCGCAGCAGCAAATTTGTTAGATAATGGGCAAAACCATGTTCACTGCAGCCAGTATTTACCCTGCACAGAAACAATATAACCCACCCAAATCTAGTGCACACGGTTTTGCCCATTAACTAACAAATTTGCTGCTGCGATCAGATCTGAATCACACCTGATTGCTAGGCTGCGCTTTCGAACAGCGGGCGATCAGGTCTAAACTGCGCAGGCGTATGCACAACAATGCGCAGGCGTGTCGCATGGGTACAAAGCGGATCGCCGCTCAGCGATGGGTTTGTGAGAAGGATTCGTTCGCACGGGCGTTCGCGAGGAGATTGACAGGAAGAAGGCGTTTGTGGGTGGCAACTGACCGTTTTCTGGGAGTGTTTTGGAAAAACGCAGGCGTGTCCAAGCATATGCAGGGCGGGTGTCTGACGTCAGTTCCGGCCCCGGACAGGCTGAAGTGATCGCAGCGGCTGAGTAAGTCCTGGGCTGCGCAGAGACTGCACAAGATCTGTTTGTACAACTCTGCTACACATGCGTTCACACACTTGCACAGCGAAAATACACTCCCCTATGGGCGGCGACTATGCCAACGCAGGACTGCAAAAAAAACCCCATGTAGAGCGATCAGGTCTGAATTGGGACCTATGTCTCTATTATCCCATTTCTGTCACTCATTTTGTATGTGTGTTTTTGAATGTGCGCTTGCATCTGTGTCTTTGTTCCTTCTTACGGGTGGTCTTCAGGTTGCCGGCGGCCGGGCTCCGACGACCACCATACCGGCGCCGGAATCCCGACCACCAGCATAGCAACATCTTTTCTCCCTCTTGGGGTCCACAACCCCCCTGGAGGGAGAATAGATAGCGTGGCGCATGTAGCGCACCACCGTGCCCGCAGCATGGCGAGCGCAGTGAGCCTACAAGGGGCTCATTTGCGCTCACCCAGCTGTCGGTATGCCGGCGGTCAGGATTCCGGTGCCGGTATGGTGGCTGCCGGGAGCCCGACCGCCGGCATCACATACTACCCCCCTTCTTACCCCCCTCTGTGTATCTGTCACTAATTTTGTATGTTTTCTTCTTCCTCCCTATGTGTCACTCTATGTGTTTGTATGTGTTCCGCATTGCGGGTGCCCTTTCTCTCACCCCACCCTTTGTGTCCGTCAAGATCCGCACTACTCACTTTTTTTTAATGTTCCCCCACCACCCACTTTTTCTCCTGCCATGCATCTTCTCCCACCTCTCCCATCTTCTGCCACACCCCTCCTCTTCACCAATTACCTTTCTCCTCTTCTTCCTCTGCTGAAACCGCTGGAAACCCGCTCTGCCAGTCAGAAGAACCTGAGAATGACTGATAATTATAGAACATTGCTTCTCAAATTCAGTCGTTGGAGCACACTAATAGGCCCTACACACTGGCCGACAATCTTCAAAGATATGAACGATCTTGTTCATTATTGAACGAGATAACGTTCATATCTTTCAGTGTGGAGTCACCAGCGATGAACGATGCGCGGCCCATCGCTCGTTCATCGCTGGTGCCCCGTCGGCTGTGCATGCAGGCCAATATGGACGATTTTGTCCATATTTGCCTGCACTTGTATGGAGCCTGGTGACGGGGGGAGTTTAGAACTTCACTCCCCCCGTCACTGCCCCCCCCCCCCCCCCTGCTGCCGGGTCGCCCGTCTACCGTATCGGCGGTCAGGCGGCGGATCGCCGTGTCTGTAGGGCCCATTACACTTTACACTGCATGCTTTCCAGGTCTCCTCACAGAATCAGAAGTGAAATCATTAGCACCACCTTCGGATCTTTAAAATGTGTCAGTCAGTAATGAATACATCTGTGCTCCAACAAGGAGACTTGGAAAACATGCACTGTTAGTGTATTCCGAGGACTGGAATTGAAAAGTGCTGCTAAGGAGCAAGCAAACCTTACCTCCAGTGATAATCCTGATGGCAGGATTACTGGCAAGCGCTTCTCCAACCAAGCTGTGAATCATTTTTAAAAATGGACTTATTAGTTGAATAAAGCATTTTTAACAGTTTTATTCAAAATAAACTGTATTGATTTTTAAATCGTTTTTCTTTTAATTTTTTTTTCTAATTTAGGGGTTTATTCATGAAGCAGTGAAAAGAGTGGAGAAGCGAGCCAGTGGAGAAGTTGCCCATGGCAACCCAATCAGCTGCTCTGTATAATTTTATAGTATGCAAATTATAAATGTGACGCCAATGCTGGTTGGTTGCCATGGGTAACTTCTCCACTGGTTCACTTCTCGACACTTTTAACTGCTTCATGAATAGACCTATAGGGCTCGATGTAATGGCTTGCGCTCCGGCCGAACTCTTATGTGTTTTTAAAGCAGCAAACGTTTCAATGCAAAACAAACCAGATGTTTACAGGACTTGCATGGGCCAGTCAGTCCCTTGTGGTGGCTGCCCAAGACCCTCTACAGGCATTACGTTGTGGGCACCTACCAGTGCATTTCCTCAGTGGGCCTCTGACATTACCTTCACTTGACCATGCCGCATTGCCGCATCATGTACTTCCGCCAGGTGCCGTGACTTTGTGCTACACCTTTTTCTGCATGCATTGTGTCGTATAACTTTGATCCAGGTGTGAATTTGTACCTTTTAGAAGCATCTGCTTCTAGCTCAAAAGTGAACCCGTAAAGTACTAAAAATCGGAATACCCAGAAATAATGGTCTCTAGTGTCACTTCTTCTGCGAGCCTCTCCTTAGGGCGGTGGGTGTCACATGAAGGTTACTTATGGTATCAAATCAATAAATACACTGATCCAGATGGGCCCACCTTTATCTTGACTTCTTTGCTGCACCTAGGCACACCATGGTTTATGAACATAAACCCTTCATCTATTGGTCTCAGCTGCAATACAATACAGAGAGATTAATTAAGGGATTAAGTCATTACAGCAGGGAATTAAGTCTGATTGACCTGGCTCAGTTAATCATATTAAAGGCCAAGATAAACATGGGCCCATCTGTATATAGAGCTCATTCTGCGTGTCCAGGGAACGCTGCTGCTGCAACAATTCATTTATAGCAATTTCAGGTGTACTGTAATAATGTTATGTTTATAACTCCTTCATAGGCGATAAAGTGATTCTACCGTACAGCGGCTTCAGGTATTTTCCGCTTAGACCTTGCGCATTTTTTATTTTCTTGAAGCATAGGCTCTAAATTGACGGCAGCATTTGTTTTATGGCGCTGTATACGCTGCAAACATCGAGAATTTATAAGTGTTGCCTCAGTCATAAATATATTTTTATTTCCCTTCTTTACAATAAAATAATATTGTCCCGTTAATAGTAATAAATACTATTGCTCTATTAATATAATGTAACATTAATGTCGCTCAATAAGATAATTATTGTTTTTGTCCCCTTAAGTAATAAATAATGATTGCGTCTGTGGTAAGCATGATGTGCCTCCTTGTGTGCTGATTGGCCGGATACTCATTGCACATGAGGGATGTGTCAGTGAGGACAGGGCTGCATGTGACAGGGGCAGTGACATGATGTGAGGAGGGGAATGGAGGCAGCAGGAAGACAGACTGAGAGTTATATAGTATCCGTTCACATGGTCGACCATGTTATGGTCGACAGTCATTAGGTCGACCACTATTGGTCGACATTGACATGGTCGACATGGACACATGGTCGACACATGAAAATGGTCGACACATGAAAGGGTCGACATGAGGTTTTTTTTTTTTTTTTTTTTATTTTGGGGAACTTTTCCATACTTTACGATCCACATGGACTACGATTGGAACGGTAAAGTGTGCCGAGCGAATCGGTAGCGGAGCGAAGGCACCATGACCGAAGCATGGCGAGCGAACGCGGTGCACTAATTGGGGTTCCCAGTCACTTTACACAAAAAACGACACCAAAAAAAGTTAAAAAAATCACGTCGACCTTGTCATATGTCGACCTTGTCATATGTCGACCATTTTCATGTGTCGACCATGTGTCCATGTCGACCATGTCAATGTCGACCAATAGTGGTCGACCTAATGACTGTCGACCATAACATGGTCGACCATTCATACCGGAACCGAGTTATATAGTGGGAGGAGCAGGGTACCCAGCAGCACAGAGTATATCAGGTGATGAGTGATGTGTCAGTGAGGACAGGGCTGCATGTGACAGGGACAGTGACATGATGTGAGGAGGGGAATGGAGGCAGCAGGAAGCCACAGACTGAGAGTTATATAGTGGAAGGAGCAGGGTCCTCCAGCAGCACAGAGTATATCAGGAGATGAGTGATGTGTCAGTGAGGACAGGGCTGCATGAGACAGGGGCAGTGACATGATGTGAGGAGGGGAATGGAGGCAGCAGGAAGACAGACTGAGAGTTATATAGTGGGAGGAGCAGGGTCCCCAGCAGCACAGAGTATATATCAGGAGATGAGTGATGTGTCAGTGAGGACAGGGCTGCATGTGACAGGGGCAGTGACATGTTGTGAGGAGCGGAATGGAGGCAGCAGGAAGCCACAGACTGAGCGTTATATAGTGGGAAGAGCAGGGTCCCCAGCAGCACAGAGTATATCAGGAGATGAGTGATGTGTCAGTGAGGACAGGGCTGCATGTGACAGGGGCAGTGACATGATGTAAGGAGGGGAATAGGGGCAGCAGGAAGCCACAGACAGAGAGTTATATAGTGGAAGGAGCAGGGTCCCCAGCAGCACAGAGTGTATCAGGAGAGGAATGGGATGTCAGTGATGACAGGGCTGCATGTGACAGGGGCAGTGACATGATGTGAGGAGGGGAATGGAGGCAGCAGGAAGCCACAGATTGAGAGTTATATAGTGGGAGGAGCAGGGTACCCAGCAGCACAGAGTATATATCAGGAGATGAGTGATGTGTCAGTGAGGACAGGGCTGCATGTGACAGGGGCAGTGCCATATTGTGAGGAGGGGAATGGAGGCAGCAGGAAGCCACAGATTGAGAGTTATATAGTGGGAGGAGCAGGGTCCCCCAGCAGCACAGAGTATATCTGGAGGTGAGTGATGTGTCAGTGAGGATAAGGCTGCATGTGACAGGGGCAGTGACATGATGTGAGGAGGGGAATGGAGGCAGCAGGAAGCCACAGACTGAGAGTTATATAGTGGGAGGAGCAGGGTACCCAGCAGCACAGAGTGTATTAGGAGAGGAATGGGATGTCAGTGATGACAGGGCTACATGTGACAGGGGCAGTGACATGATGTGAGGAGGGGAATGGAGGCAGCAGGAAGCCACAGATTGAGAGTTATATAGTGGGAGGAGCAGGGTCCCCCAGCAGCACAGAGTATATCAGGAGATGAGTGATGTGTCAGTGAGGATAAGGCTGCATGTGACAGGGGAAGTGACATGATGTGAGGAGGGGAATAGGGGCAGCAGGAAGACAGAGTTATATAGTGAGAGAAGCAGGGTCACCAGCAGCACAGAGTATATCAGGAGATGAGGGATGTGTCAGTGAGGACAGGGCTGCATGTGACAGAGGCAGTGACATGATGTGAGGAGGGGAATGGAGGCAGCAGGAAGCCACAGACTGAGAGTTATATAGTGGGAGGAGCAGGGTCCCCAGCAGAACAGAGTATATCAGGAGATGAGTGATGTGTCAGTGAGGACAGGGCTGCATGTGACAGGGGCAGTGACATGATGTGAGGAGGGGGATGGAGGCAGCAGGAAGCCACAGACTGAGAGTTATATAGTGGGAGGAGCAGGGTCCCCCAGCAGCACAGAGTATATCAGGAGGCGAGTGATGTGTCAGTGAGGACAGGGCTGCATGTGACAGGGGCAGTGACATGATGTAAGGAGGGGAATAGGGGCAGCAGGAAGCCACAGACAGAGAGTTATATAGTGGAAGGATCAGGGTCCCCAGCAGCACAGAGTGTATCAGGAGAGGAATGGGATGTCAGAGATGACAGGGCTGCATGTGACAGGGGCAGTGACATGATGTGAGGAGGGGAATGGAGGCAGCAGGAAGCCACAGACTGAGAGTTATATAGTGGGAGGAGCAGGATCCCCAGCAGAACAGAGTATATCAGGAGATGAGTGATGTGTCAGTGAGGACAGGGCTGCATGTGACAGGAGCAGTGACATGATGTGAGGAGGGGGATGGAGGCAGCAGGAAGCCACAGACTGAGAGTTATATAGTGGAAGGAGCAGGGCCCCAGCAGCACAGATTATATCAGGAGACGAGTGATGTGTCAGTGAGGACAGGGCTGCATGTGACAGGGGCAGTGACATGATGTGAGGAGGGGAAAGGAGGCAGCAGGAAGCCACAGACTGAGAGTTATATAGTGGGAGGAGCAGGGTCCCCCAGCAGCACAGAGTATATCAGGAGATGAGTGATGTGTCAGTGAGGACAGGGCTGCATGTGACAGGGCAAGTGACATGATGTGAGGAGGGGGATGGAGGCAGCAGGAAGTCACAGACTGAGTTGTATAGTGTTAGGAGCAGGTTCCCCAACAGCACAGAATAGTGATTTAAAGAGGAGAATTGAAGTATCATAAAGTTACTGCCTCCCAGGCACGGCGCTACCCGCTCAGCAAAGGGATGCAGTGGGGTTGATCCGGGCTGAAAAGGGGGTGTGGCTACACGGGAATGGGGGGGCGGAGCTACACAGGACCAGGCTGCTGCTGCCATGGCCAGCCAGACCGTTAGGTAAGTGAAGGGAGAGAGAGAAGAGAAAGTGTGTGTGTATATATGGGTGTGTGTATGTGTTACATATAAGCGTCACTACCACTATGGGCATTACATATAACATACCTCCCAACTGTCCCGATTTTCGCGGGACAGTCCCGTTTTTTGGGGACTGTCCCGCTGTCCCACCCGCGGGCCGCAGTGTCCCGCGGTGGGGGGGGGGGGCAGTTGGTAGTCCCTGTCTCTCGCTGCCCTGCTTAGCAGAGCAGCGGTGAATAGACGCTGGAGGCCGAGGAAGAGGGGGCATGCCAGCAGCTCACAGAGCGCTGGGCATGCCCCCTTAGTGACAAAAATGGGGGCGTAGCTCGCGATCGCGGGTCTTCCCGCGAAGCCACACCCCTTTTCCTTGGTCACACCCCTTTTTCGGGAGCGCACGCGGCTTCGCCGCGCCTGTGTCCCGCTTGCACAAATTTCAAAGTTGGGAGGTATGCATATAAGCGTCACTACCACTATGGGCATTACATATAAGCGTCACTACCACTATGGGCATTACGTAAAAGCGGCACTACTACTATGGACATTACATATAAGCGGCACTACTACTATGGACATTACATATAAGCGTCACTACCACTATGGGCATTACGTAAAAGCGTCACTACTACTATGGGCATTACATATAAGCGTCACTACCACTATGGGCATTACGTAAAAGCGGCACTACTACTATGGACATTACATATAAGCGACACTACTACTATGGGCATTAAGCGGCACTACTGCTATGGGCATTACGTAAAAGCGCCACTGCTACTATGCGCATTACATATAAGCGTCACTACTACTATGGGCATTACGTAAAAGCGTCACTTCTATCAATCAATGAATAGCCTCCACTATGTCAGGAACATCAACCTGAGTTGTAGGTTCCTTATCAGAAGCAGTGTTTGACGGATCAGTATATTCCCGATCCTCATCAGAAGAATTATCTGAAATATTAGTGGATTGTGAGGAGGAAGTGGCCCGCTTAGATGACCCCTTGACCCCAGAGGGACGTGGGGTAGACCTTTGTCTAACCAAGGATTGATTTCATTGTTGTATCTGGGTCGACAGAGAGTCCGCCCAGAGCGGATTAACTATAGGGACAATATGTGGCTGCAATGGCACAGGAGGTCCCAAAGGGGGCGTAAGACATGTCACAAGTGTATTCAGCATACTGAAGAACGCTGCCCAAGGTGGCTCCTGATTGGCTACAGGGGCCACGGGCTGACTGGGAGATGTATGGCACCCAGTACACAAACAATCAGTTAAAACTTCCCCCTCAGGTAAACCCTTGGCGCAAGCGCTGCATGATGCAGGAGCGCCCGCGGGTTTCCCGCCCTTTGTGGCAGACATTATAGTGAATGTAGCCATAGAGCGTAACAGTACAATATAGCCAGACAAACACAATACCTGCAAAACACTCCCTTATTTATGTGATAGTAAATACAGAACATAACAGAGAATAAATGCGGTATGAGGAGACTGAAGAGCGCAGCAAAATACACTTAACAGAATATACTGCGCAGCACTATATATTTGACCCTGACGCACCTAGCCCCCCAGCGTACAGAATACAGTGATAGCTATAGCTGTGATACACTGAAAGTGAATTTCACACAGCAGAAGCAGGTACACACAGTCACAGTGATAATGCAGAAATGATTTTAGACACACAATAAAACTGCACTGGACTAGTAAATAAATAATATATAACAATGCACTTCCAGAGACTGGATTAGAACACTTGTACTAAATATTCTGGTAGAGGGACACTTGTTCTTAACTAAATCTGTCTTTAGAATGACATGTAGAATACTTAAATGTCTGTAAAATCACAGCGCTGATGTACAGGCGGATTTACAGAGGAGACTTTGCCCTGCAGTCCCGGAGACCAGACGCAGCTACTTGAGAAGATGGCACCAAAATCTCAGTCAGGGAGTGAGGGAGAGAGAGTGAAGCAGCTACAGGGCGGGAACACCAGCAGTAGATGGCGCCCGGAGCTGGGGGAGGGGCTACAGGTCAGCGCCTTATCCCTTATGTTGGTCCTCACCACCGGGTACTGTGGAACCTTTGAAAACGGATTTTACACAATCCGACCTGTGCTCCCTGCCCTGGTGGATATAGTTGGGTCCCTGTACCGACACAGTGTCCACACCAGCAGTGCGGTGCATCTCCTGGGACCGCGACCGGATCATCCAATGCAGCGATGCTAATCGCATATGTACTAACAAATGGGATTAACATCGCAATGCGGCCCCCCATGATACCTATCAGAAGGTGTGTGGGGGGTCTCTTTGGACGTGCAGCGGGGAAGATCGTGGAGTGCTGCCTGGACACAGATGAGGGGGAGGGGGGAGTGGTGCTGGGCGGCGGATGCAGCATTCGGCAGCGGAATGCAGCATCAGGTGCAAAAAGAGCCAATAGGCTTCTATAGGGTATCACCATAAAAAGATGGAGATACCCTCAGCGGCGAAAACCCCGGCGGCCGGTTCATAGTACCGCATTTTCCCTTTAGTACATCCCGCCCTTAATGAGATGAATCAATCTGTGGCGGACATTGTATGAAACTACGCTACTGTAAGTGCATGCAAGAACGTGAATGAATATATAAATAGGATGCCGTCTATATCTCAGCAATTAAGAAGGAGTCCAAGCAGACGATGAGATGGTTGCAATGGAAAAGCTCAAAAACCATACTCCAGAGTATTATTTTCTAGTTGTGGCTTTGGAGTCATGCACAGCCAATTTATTAGCGATTGTGTTTCAAGAGCGCATACCTGTTGAGACCAATGCTGAAAATTCTATTCTATTGTCAAAGGGCACCAATCCCCCATATCCCAAAGTGCTTCAAGGATAGGGCCACACTTAGCGTTTTCGCCTGACTCGTTTCACAGCACCTGTTCAACGGCGAAAAGACTATGTGGATGCCGGATGCCGCAGAACAGGATCTGGTCAGTGCCACGATGGGATTTCAAGTAGAACACGGTGTGGCACAGTCACACTGTGTGAACACATACATTCAAATGTATGTATTCTACTTGAAATGCGGTCGTCCTCTGTCATCCTGCTCAACCACAGCCTGCTGCGGTTTGATCTGGTGAGTGCGGCATTGCCGCATATGTGTAGATGGCCAAATAGAAGACCATATGCAGGCTCCTTCCTGTTGAACGCGTCCTGCAAAACGTGTCTAGTGAAAACGCTGTGTGTGGCCCTAGCCTAAGTATTACAAGATAGGACATAAGGGGTATGGATTTTTAGATCTACACTAAAAAGGTCTACAGTCAATAGGTCTACCACTAATGGTAGACATGCATTGGGTCGACAGGGTCAAATGGGTCGACATGGAAAGGGTCGACATTTTTTTACTTTTTTTGGGGTGTTTTGGCACTCCGGGGGTAGTGATCTGAAACTATTATACCATGCCTGTCAGCAGAAACAGAACTGGTGTGGAAAGGGGTGAAAAGAATTGAATACCGCCCAAGGTCTCAGAATGAAAAGCAACTGGACCAAGTGGTGCTTCATAAGGCCAGCATGACAGAAAGAGAGAGCCAGCACTAAATGTAGCAGACAGTCACTGCAAAGATTGCTGGTATACTGACTCAGGAACCACAAGGCACTTCAGCTGTAATGAAAGTTGGTTCAAGTCACTAATTTAATGTGAGCCTGCAAATATCAGAGGAATTAGAGATAAAGCAGCAGCCGCGGCCCTCCCCACAAATGGTTCGGACACGCCTGCGTTGTGTGGACCGCACCCTCTCAACGCAAAACCAAGAGGGGTGTGGTTACCACTGAGGATAGAATTATAAAGTGCAGTTAGATGGGAGGTGATATGTGGAAGTAACAGTTTACATCTAAACCAGGTGTGCACAGTAATTTAATGACAGTCTGAATTTCCAAATTGGTCACAGGTGAGGTTAGAGTACCTCACTCTCTATCAGTAAGATCACATGGCTCAGCCTGGTGCAGGAATTCCATACCTGGATCATCACCTGGTGGCAGCATATAAGGACTCATGTAATGCATCAGCAATTTTATCCGGATAAAGAAGAACTTCCGAGGAGGTAGATAGGAGTTCAGTATTGTATTTGGGTGATGTTTATATAAATTATCAAGCTATTTCTTGGATTTGTTACCCCATTTAAAGTATTTGTGTTTTTGGATCAAATCCATTAGGGCACGCTCTGAGCATGAATTACCATAATGAAGCTTAACTCCTTATATTATCCTGGTCTGCCGTAAAAGACACAAGAAAGGTCACAATTGCGTACAATCAGGACTCGTGGGGAGGGATCCTGCCTCCCTCAACATATCCCACCCCCTCATCAGACCGCACCTCCATTAGGGCTGCTTCCAGAAATCTGCCGGGCTGGTTGTCCATACCAATACGCCCCTGACCACGTATGATAATCTTGGAGGCTGCCCAAAACAAATTAATATCTCAGGAATGTATTAAGTTACCATCTAGTGTATGGAATACTGAAATGACTGCATCAGATGTAATTTGCAGTCTTCTGACAAGCTTAAGTAATATGGGAACCACCAGTTGAAGGAACTATGTATAGCTCAAGAGTAAACCATATAGACGCATGATCGGACATCAGGATATTATAAATACCACAGAATATCACTCTATGGAGGAGAGTGGGAGAAAGCAGACAGTAATCAGTTCTAGGGGAAGTATCATGGGAGTAGAAGGAATGTTCTCTAGCGGTTGGGTATCTTCCAGGATCTGTCAACTGTAGGGAGGCTATTAAAAAGGACAACATTGATGGTGCACCACCCCAATTTACAGTATATCTGAGCCTCTAGACCTGTCCAAGGTTCGTGAGAGTGTGATGTTGAGGCAGCTTTCCAAAATGAGATGGCCCTCAGTCCAGACTTTTAACTTGGCATATCGTTCTGAAGAAAGGAGGAGTTAGGAGTAGACGGAGCATGAATATTTGCTACAGTAAATTTGTCACCATCTATAAAAATAGAAAATGACCCTGAGGGTCTGACAAACAGATCATCCTCTGATCTTCTTCCTCTTAATTGGAGTGTTTAAACCATCAGCATTCCAAGAGATACATTTTAATGCCTGCTTAACCGGGGTAATGTCAGAAGGGACTGAAGAAGTAATCTATCCAATCTCATATTTGCTGAAGACAAATAAGAATAAGGATGTAACTGCACCCCAGATTGTTCTGCCAAACAAGCTTAGACCACAGTAGAACAAACAGGTTCTAACCAGTAAAAAAAAAAAATAATAATACTAAAAATAAATCAATAAATCAATAGACTTTTGGGTGAAGGAGCTATAGCTGTAATACCTACGAGTAAATTGTAGAGAACAGAGAGAACACAATCAAAATAACAAAAGAACCAATTAACATAAGGCACTGAAACACTAACAATTCAGCAGTTATCGTCAGCGGTGGCCCACCAGGACCGGTGCAAGGTAGACTTCTTCTGGACATTCAAAAAAGTATGGTGTTCCATGATGCATTATCCTCAGCTTTGCTGGGTAAAGTAACACATGGCGAATACCACTTTCGAAGAGTTCCTTGCAATCTCCTTCCTTTACATGGCAACGTGATAGGAAAAGTATTGAAAAATAAGTTAATCTTCGCCTTGGTACGTAAGGCCCAGGTGTTTGTGTTAGGTCTCCGATACTGTGACTTTCTCCACATAGTGGCTGGCGCAAAGGAAGGGAGGAGAGGACGGGCAGAGAGGCTGGCGCAGAAAGGCTGGCACAGACAGAGGATGGGTACAAATGCTGGCACAGACAGAGGATGGCCAAGCAGGCACCATGTATAAATTGCCTGTCTGTGGAGGATGCAGAGCCACATGGATGGGTAGGTATTGGAGAGAAGAAGAGCAGGAATGATGCGGATCCGCGCAATATACTGGAAATGCTAAGCATGTCTTCTGGTAGCTTGAAAAAAAAAGTTCCAAAGTTACAGGGGGAGGGGAGTGCCCCTGCATTGCTGTGGAGGGGATGGTATACAGCACAGGTTCTCAAACTCAGTCCTCAGGACCACACACAGTGCATGTTTTGCGGGTATCCCAGCAGGTGCACAGGTGTGTTAATTACTCACTGACACATTTTAAAAGGTCCGCAGGTGGAGCTAATTATTTCCCTTGTGAGTCTGTGAGGAGATCTGCAAAACATGCACTGTGTGGGGTCCTGAGGACCGAGTTTGAGAACCTATGGTATACAGGAAGCAGTATTGCGGGAGCAGTGTTTCACCTGATTGGCAGTGTTCCATCTGTGTATTTCTCTTACTCTGAATGTAATAGATTGCTGTGCACGACTACACTCCCTTATCCCACCCCTGCTCCTCCTTTGCTGGTTGCTTTGTTCTTGTCCACGTATGCTTCTCCAGCTGCTTCCCTCATTGTATAGATCAGGCATGTCCAAACTGCGGCCCTCCAGCTGTTGTGAAACTACATATCCCAGCATGCCCTGACACAGCTTTAGCATTCTCTGACAGCAAAACTGTGTCAGGGCATGCTGGGATATGTAGTTTCACAACAGCTGGAGGGCCGCAGTTTGGACATGGCTGGTATAGATAGTGTCTGCATTAATCAAGGCCCCGCCCTAAAGAAGTAATTTCAATCTGATCGCAGCAGCAAATTTGTTAGATAATGGGCAAAACCATGTTCACTGCAGCCAGTATTTACCCTGCACAGAAACAATATAACCCACCCAAATCTAGTGCACACGGTTTTGCCCATTAACTAACAAATTTGCTGCTGCGATCAGATCTGAATCACACCTGATTGCTAGGCTGCGCTTTCGAACAGCGGGCGATCAGGTCTAAACTGCGCAGGCGTATGCACAACAATGCGCAGGCGTGTCGCATGGGTACAAAGCGGATCGCCGCTCAGCGATGGGTTTGTGAGAAGGATTCGTTCGCACGGGCGTTCGCGAGGAGATTGACAGGAAGAAGGCGTTTGTGGGTGGCAACTGACCGTTTTCTGGGAGTGTTTTGGAAAAACGCAGGCGTGTCCAAGCATATGCAGGG
Source organism: Pseudophryne corroboree (assembly GCF_028390025.1). Lineage (NCBI taxonomy): Eukaryota > Metazoa > Chordata > Amphibia > Anura > Myobatrachidae > Pseudophryne > Pseudophryne corroboree. Next base: position 37,267,991 of record NC_086444.1, on the reverse strand, counting down.
CGGGTGTCTGACGTCAGTTCCGGCCCCGGACAGGCTGAAGTGATCGCAGCGGCTGAGTAAGTCCTGGGCTGCGCAGAGACTGCACAAGATCTGTTTGTACAACTCTGCTACACATGCGTTCACACACTTGCACAGCGAAAATACACTCCCCTATGGGCGGCGACTATGCCAATGCAGGACTGCAAAAAAAAACCCATGTAGAGCGATCAGGTCTGAATTGGGACCTATGTCTCTATTATCCCATTTCTGTCACTCATTTTGTATGTGTGTTTTTGAATGTGCGCTTGCATCTGTGTCTTTGTTCCTTCTTACGGGTGGTCTTCAGGTTGCCGGCGGCCGGGCTCCGACGACCACCATACCGGCGCCGGAATCCCGACCACCAGCATAGCAACATCTTTTCTCCCTCTTGGGGTCCACAACCCCCCTGGAGGGAGAATAGATAGCGTGGCGCATGTAGCGCACCACCGTGCCCGCAGCATGGCGAGCGCAGTGAGCCTACAAGGGGCTCATTTGCGCTCACCCAGCTGTCGGTATGCCGGCGGTCAGGATTCCGGTGCCGGTATGGTGGCTGCCGGGAGCCCGACCGCCGGCATCACATACTACCCCCCTTCTTACCCCCCTCTGTGTATCTGTCACTAATTTTGTATGTTTTCTTCTTCCTCCCTATGTGTCACTCTATGTGTTTGTATGTGTTCCGCATTGCGGGTGCCCTTTCTCTCACCCCACCCTTTGTGTCCGTCAAGATCCGCACTACTCACTATTTTTTAATGTTCCCCCACCACCCACTTTTTCTCCTGCCATGCATCTTCTCCCACCTCTCCCATCTTCTGCCACACCCCTCCTCTTCACCAATTACCTTTCTCCTCTTCTTCCTCTGCTGAAACCGCTGGAAACCCGCTCTGCCAGTCAGAAGAACCTGAGAATGACTGATAATTATAGAACATTGCTTCTCAAATTCAGTCGTTGGAGCACACTAATAGGCCCTACACACTGGCCGACAATCTTCAAAGATATGAACGATCTTGTTCATTATTGAACGAGATAACGTTCATATCTTTCAGTGTGGAGTCACCAGCGATGAACGATGCGCGGCCCATCGCTCGTTCATCGCTGGTGCCCCGTCGGCTGTGCATGCAGGCCAATATGGACGATTTTGTCCATATTTGCCTGCACTTGTATGGAGCCTGGTGACGGGGGGAGTTTAGAACTTCACTCCCCCCGTCACTGCCCCCCCCCCCCCTGCTGCCGGGTCGCCCGTCTACCGTATCGGCGGTCAGGCGGCGGATCGCCGTGTCTGTAGGGCCCATTACACTTTACACTGCATGCTTTCCAGGTCTCCTCACAGAATCAGAAGTGAAATCATTAGCACCACCTTCGGATCTTTAAAATGTGTCAGTCAGTAATGAATACATCTGTGCTCCAACAAGGAGACTTGGAAAACATGCACTGTTAGTGTATTCCGAGGACTGGAATTGAAAAGTGCTGCTAAGGAACAAGCAAACCTTACCTCCAGTGATAATCCTGATGGCAGGATTACTGGCAAGCGCTTCTCCAACCAAGCTGTGAATCATTTTTAAAAATGGACTTATTAGTTGAATAAAGCATTTTTAACAGTTTTATTCAAAATAAACTGTATTGATTTTTAAATCGTTTTTCTTTTAATTTTTTTTTCTAATTTAGGGGTTTATTCATGAAGCAGTGAAAAGAGTGGAGAAGCGAGCCAGTGGAGAAGTTGCCCATGGCAACCCAATCAGCTGCTCTGTATAATTTTATAGTATGCAAATTATAAATGTGACGCCAATGCTGGTTGGTTGCCATGGGTAACTTCTCCACTGGTTCACTTCTCGACACTTTTAACTGCTTCATGAATAGACCTATAGGGCTCGATGTAATGGCTTGCGCTCCGGCCGAACTCTTATGTTTTTTTTAAAGCAGCAAACGTTTCAATGCAAAACAAACCAGATGTTTACAGGACTTGCATGGGCCAGTCAGTCCCTTGTGGTGGCTGCCCAAGACCCTCTACAGGCATTACGTTGTGGGCACCTACCAGTGCATTTCCTCAGTGGGCCTCTGACATTACCTTCACTTGACCATGCCGCATTGCCGCATCATGTACTTCCGCCAGGTGCCGTGACTTTGTGCTACACCTTTTTCTGCATGCATTGTGTCGTATAACTTTGATCCAGGTGTGAATTTGTACCTTTTAGAAGCATCTGCTTCTAGCTCAAAAGTGAACCCGTAAAGTACTAAAAATCGGAATACCCAGAAATAATGGTCTCTAGTGTCACTTCTTCTGCGAGCCTCTCCTTAGGGCGGTGGGTGTCACATGAAGGTTACTTATGGTATCAAATCAATAAATACACTGATCCAGATGGGTCCACCTTTATCTTGACTTCTTTGCTGCACCTAGGCACACCATGGTTTATGAACATAAACCCTTCATCTATTGGTCTCAGCTGCAATACAATACAGAGAGATTAATTAAGGGATTAAGTCATTACAGCAGGGAATTAAGTCTGATTGACCTGGCTCAGTTAATCATATTAAAGGCCAAGATAAACATGGGCCCATCTGTATATAGAGCTCATTCTGCGTGTCCAGGGAACGCTGCTGCTGCAACAATTCATTTATAGCAATTTCAGGTGTACTGTAATAATGTTATGTTTATAACTCCTTCATAGGCGATAAAGTGATTCTACCGTACAGCGGCTTCAGGTATTTTCCGCTTAGACCTTGCGCATTTTTTATTTTCTTGAAGCATAGGCTCTAAATTGACGGCAGCATTTGTTTTATGGCGCTGTATACGCTGCAAACATCGATAATTTATAAGTGTTGCCTCAGTCATAAATATATTTTTATTTCCCTTCTTTACAATAAAATAATATTGTCCCGTTAATAGTAATAAATACTATTGCTCTATTAATATAATGTAACATTAATGTCGCTCAATAAGATAATTATTGTTTTTGTCCCCTTAAGTAATAAATAATGATTGCGTCTGTGGTAAGCATGATGTGCCACCTTGTGTGCTGATTGGCCGGATACTCATTGCACATGAGGGATGTGTCAGTGAGGACAGGGCTGCATGTGACAGGGGCAGTGACATGATGTGAGGAGGGGAATGGAGGCAGCAGGAAGACAGACTGAGAGTTATATAGTATCCGTTCACATGGTCGACCATGTTATGGTCGACAGTCATTAGGTCGACCACTATTGGTCGACATTGACATGGTCGACATGGACACATGGTCGACACATGAAAATGGTCGACACATGAAAGGGTCGACATGAGGTTTTTTTGTTTGTTTTTTATTTATTTTGGGGAACTTTTCCATACTTTACGATCCACATGGACTACGATTGGAACGGTAAAGTGTGCCGAGCGAATCGGTAGCGGAGCGAAGGCACCATGACCGAAGCATGGCGAGCGAAGCGAGCCATGCGAGGGGACGCGGTGCACTAATTGGGGTTCCCAGTCACTTTACACAAAAAACGACACCAAAAAAAGTTAAAAAAATCACGTCGACCTTGTCATATGTCGACCTTTCATGTGTCGACCATTTTCATGTGTCGACCATGTGTCCATGTCGACCATGTCAATGTCGACCAATAGTGGTCGACCTAATGACTGTCGACCATAACATGGTCGACCATTCATACCGGAACCGAGTTATATAGTGGGAGGAGCAGGGTACCCAGCAGCACAGAGTATATCAGGTGATGAGTGATGTGTCAGTGAGGACAGGGCTGCATGTGACAGGGACAGTGACATGATGTGAGGAGGGGAATGGAGGCAGCAGGAAGCCACAGACTGAGAGTTATATAGTGGAAGGAGCAGGGTCCTCCAGCAGCACAGAGTATATCAGGAGATGAGTGATGTGTCAGTGAGGACAGGGCTGCATGAGACAGGGGCAGTGACATGATGTGAGGAGGGGAATGGAGGCAGCAGGAAGACAGACTGAGAGTTATATAGTGGGAGGAGCAGGGTCCCCAGCAGCACAGAGTATATATCAGGAGATGAGTGATGTGTCAGTGAGAACAGGGCTGCATGTGACAGGGGCAGTGACATGTTGTGAGGAGCGGAATGGAGGCAGCAGGAAGCCACAGACTGAGCGTTATATAGTGGGAAGAGCAGGGTCCCCAGCAGCACAGAGTATATCAGGAGATGAGTGATGTGTCAGTGAGGACAGGGCTGCATGTGACAGGGGCAGTGACATGATGTAAGGAGGGGAATAGGGGCAGCAGGAAGCCACAGACAGAGAGTTATATAGTGGAAGGAGCAGGGTCCCCAGCAGCACAGAGTGTATCAGGAGAGGAATGGGATGTCAGTGATGACAGGGCTGCATGTGACAGGGGCAGTGACATGATGTGAGGAGGGGAATGGAGGCAGCAGGAAGCCACAGATTGAGAGTTATATAGTGGGAGGAGCAGGGTACCCAGCAGCACAGAGTATATATCAGGAGATGAGTGATGTGTCAGTGAGGACAGGGCTGCATGTGACAGGGGCAGTGACATATTGTGAGGAGGGGAATGGAGGCAGCAGGAAGCCACAGATTGAGAGTTATATAGTGGGAGGAGCAGGGTCCCCCAGCAGCACAGAGTATATCAGGAGGTGAGTGATGTGTCAGTGAGGATAAGGCTGCATGTGACAGGGGCAGTGACATGATGTGAGGAGGGGAATGGAGGCAGCAGGAAGCCACAGACTGAGAGTTATATAGTGGGAGGAGCAGGGTACCCAGCAGCACAGAGTGTATCAGGAGAGGAATGGGATGTCAGTGATGACAGGGCTACATGTGACAGGGGCAGTGACATGATGTGAGGAGGGGAATGGAGGCAGCAGGAAGCCACAGATTGAGAGTTATATAGTGGGAGGAGCAGGGTCCCCCAGCAGCACAGAGTATATCAGGAGATGAGTGATGTGTCAGTGAGGATAAGGCTGCATGTGACAGGGGAAGTGACATGATGTGAGGAGGGGAATAGGGGCAGCAGGAAGACAGAGTTATATAGTGAGAGAAGCAGGGTCACCAGCAGCACAGAGTATATCAGGAGATGAGGGATGTGTCAGTGAGGACAGGGCTGCATGTGACAGAGGCAGTGACATGATGTGAGGAGGGGAATGGAGGCAGCAGGAAGCCACAGACTGAGAGTTATATAGTGGGAGGAGCAGGGTCCCCAGCAGAACAGAGTATATCAGGAGATGAGTGATGTGTCAGTGAGGACAGGGCTGCATGTGACAGGGGCAGTGACATGATGTGAGGAGGGGGATGGAGGCAGCAGGAAGCCACAGACTGAGAGTTATATAGTGGGAGGAGCAGGGTCCCCCAGCAGCACAGAGTATATCAGGAGGCGAGTGATGTGTCAGTGAGGACAGGGCTGCATGTGACAGGGGCAGTGACATGATGTAAGGAGGGGAATAGGGGCAGCAGGAAGCCACAGACAGAGAGTTATATAGTGGAAGGATCAGGGTCCCCAGCAGCACAGAGTGTATCAGGAGAGGAATGGGATGTCAGAGATGACAGGGCTGCATGTGACAGGGGCAGTGACATGATGTGAGGAGGGGAATGGAGGCAGCAGGAAGCCACAGACTGAGAGTTATATAGTGGGAGGAGCAGGATCCCCAGCAGAACAGAGTATATCAGGAGATGAGTGATGTGTCAGTGAGGACAGGGCTGCATGTGACAGGGGCAGTGACATGATGTGAGGAGGGGGATGGAGGCAGCAGGAAGCCACAGACTGAGAGTTATATAGTGGAAGGAGCAGGGCCCCAGCAGCACAGATTATATCAGGAGACGAGTGATGTGTCAGTGAGGACAGGGCTGCATGTGACAGGGGCAGTGACATGATGTGAGGAGGGGAATGGAGGCAGCAGGAAGCCACAGACTGAGAGTTATATAGTGGGAGGAGCAGGGTCCCCCAGCAGCACAGAGTATATCAGGAGATGAGTGATGTGTCAGTGAGGACAGGGCTGCATGTGACAGGGCAAGTGACATGATGTGAGGAGGGGGATGGAGGCAGCAGGAAGTCACAGACTGAGTTGTATAGTGTTAGGAGCAGGTTCCCCAACAGCACAGAATAGTGATTTAAAGAGGAGAATTGAAGTATCATAAAGTTACTGCCTCCCAGGCACGGCGCTACCCGCTCAGCAAAGGGATGCAGTGGGGTTGATCCGGGCTGAAAAGGGGGTGTGGCTACATGGGAATGGGGGGGGCGGAGCTACACAGGACCAGGCTGCTGCTGCCATGGCCAGCCAGACCGTTAGGTAAGTGAAGGGAGAGAGAGAAGAGAAAGTGTGTGTGTATATATGGGTGTGTGTATGTGTTACATATAAGCGTCACTACCACTATGGGCATTACATATAACATACCTCCCAACTGTCCCGATTTTCGCGGGACAGTCCCGTTTTTTGGGGACTGTCCCGCTGTCCCACCCGCGGGCCGCAGTGTCCCGCGGTGGGGGGGGGGGGGGGGGCAGTTGGTAGTCCCTGTCTCTCGCTGCCCTGCTTAGCAGAGCAGCGGTGAATAGACGCTGGAGGCCGAGGAAGAGGGGGCATGCCAGCAGCTCACAGAGCGCTGGGCATGCCCCCTTAGTGACAAAAATGGGGGCGTAGCTCGCGATCGCGGGTCTTCCCGCGAAGCCACACCCCTTTTCCTTGGTCACACCCCTTTTTCGGGAGCGCACGCGGCTTCGCCGCGCCTGTGTCCCGCTTACACAAATTTCAAAGTTGGGAGGTATGCATATAAGCGTCACTACCACTATGGGCATTACATATAAGCGTCACTACCACTATGGGCATTACGTAAAAGCGGCACTACCACTATGGACATTACATATAAGCGGCACTACTACTATGGACATTACATATAAGCGTCACTACCACTATGGGCATTACGTAAAAGCGTCACTACTACTATGGGCATTACATATAAGCGTCACTACCACTATGGGCATTACGTAAAAGCGGCACTACTACTATGGACATTACATATAAGCGACACTACTACTATGGGCATTAAGCGGCACTACTGCTATGGGCATTACGTAAAAGCGCCACTGCTACTATGCGCATTACATATAAGCGTCACTACTACTATGGGCATTACGTAAAAGCGTCACTTCTATCAATCAATGAATAGCCTCCACTATGTCAGGAACATCAACCTGAGTTGTAGGTTCCTTATCAGAAGCAGTGTTTGACGGATCAGTATATTCCCGATCCTCATCAGAAGAATTATCTGAAATATTAGTGGATTGTGAGGAGGAAGTGGCCCGCTTAGATGACCCCTTGACCCCAGAGGGACGTGGGGTAGACCTTTGTCTAACCAAGGATTGATTTCATTGTTGTATCTGGGTCGACAGAGAGTCCGCCCAGAGCGGATTAACTATAGGGACAATATGTGGCTGCAATGGCACAGGAGGTCCCAAAGGGGGCGTAAGACATGTCACAAGTGTATTCAGCATACTGAAGAACGCTGCCCAAGGTGGCTCCTGATTGGCTACAGGGGCCACGGGCTGACTGGGAGATGTATGGCACCCAGTACACAAACAATCAGTTAAAACTTCCCCCTCAGGTAAACCCTTGGCGCAAGCGCTGCATGATGCAGGAGCGCCCGCGGATTTCCCGCCCTTTGTGGCAGACATTATAGTGAATGTAGCCATAGAGCGTAACAGTACAATATAGCCAGACAAATGCAAAACCTGCAAAACACTCCCTTATTTATGTGATAGTAAATACAGAACATAAACAGAGAATAAATGCGGTATGAGGTGACTGAAGAGCGCAGCAAAATACACTTAACAGAATATACTGCGCAGCACTATATGTTTGACCCTGACGCACCTAGCCCCCCAGCGTACAGAATACAGTGATAGCTATAGCTGTGATACACTGAAAGTGAATTTCACACAGCAGAAGCAGGTACACACAGTCACAGTGATAATGCAGAAATGATTTTAGACACACAATAAAACTGCACTGGACTAGTAAATAAATAATATATAACAATGCACTGCCAGAGACTGGATTAGAACACTTGTACTAAATATTCTGGTAGAGGGACACTTGTTCTTAACTAAATCTGTCTTTAGAATGACATGTAGAATACTTAAATGTCTGTAAAATCACAGCGCTGATGTACAGGCGGATTTACAGAGGAGACTTTGCCCTGCAGTCCCGGAGACCAGACGCAGCTACTTGAGAAGATGGCACCAAAATCTCAGTCAGGGAGTGAGGGAGAGAGAGTGAAGCAGCTACAGGGCGGGAACACCAGCAGTAGATGGCGCCCGGAGCTGGGGGAGGGGCTACAGGTCAGCGCCTTATCCCTTATGTTGGTCCTCACCACCGGGTACTGTGGAACCTTTGAAAACGGATTTTACACAATCCGACCTGTGCTCCCTGCCCTGGTGGATATAGTGGGGTCCCTGTACCGACACAGTGTCCACACCAGCAGTGTGGTCCATCTCCTGGGACCGCGACCGGATCGCCCAATGCAGCGATGCTTATCGCATATGTACTAACAAATGGGATTAACATCGCAATGCGGTGACAGTGGCCCCCCATGATACCTGTCAGAAGGTGTGTGGGGGGTCTCTTTGGACGTGCAGCGGGGAAGATCGTGGAGTGCTGCCTGGACACAGATGAGGGGGAGGGGGGAGTGGTGCTGGGCGGCGGATGCAGCATTCGGCAACGGAATGCAGCATCAGGTGCAAAAAGAGCCAATAGGCTTCTATAGGGTATCACCATAAAAAGATGGAGATACCCTCAGCGGCGAAAACCCCGGCGGCCGGTTCATAGTACCGCATTTTCCCTTTAGTACATCCCGCCCTTAATGAGATGTATCAATCTGTGGCAGACATTGTATGAAACTACGCTACTGTAAGTGCATGCAAGAACGTGAATGAATATATAAACAGGATGCCGTCTATATCTCAGCAATTAAGAAGGAGTCCAAGTAGACGATGAGATGGTTGCAATGGCAAAGCTCAAAAACCATACTCCAGAGTATTATTTTCTAGTAGTGGCTTTGGAGTCATGCACAGCCAAATTATTAGCGATTGTGTTTCAAGAGCGCATACCTGTTGAGACCAATGCTGAGAATTCTATTCTATTGTCAAAGGGCACCAATCCCCCATATCCCAAAGTGCTTCAAGGATAGGGCCACACTTAGCGTTTTCGCCTGACTCGTTTCACAGCACCTGTTCAACGGCGAAAAGACTATGTGGATGCCGGATGCCGCAGAACAGGATCTGGCCAGTGCCATGATGGGATTTCAAGTAGAACACAGTGTGGCACAGTCACACTGTGTGAACACATACATTCAGATGTATGTGTTCTACTTGAAATCCGGTCGTCCCCTGTCATCCTGCTCAACCACAGCCTGCTGCGGTTTGATCTGGTGAGTGCGGCATTGCCGCATATGTGTAGATGGCCAGATAGAAGACCATATGCAGGCTCCTTCCTGTTGAACGCGTCCTGCAAAACGTGTCTAGTGAAAACGCTGCGTGTGGCCCTAGCCTAAGTATTACAAGATAGGACATAAGGGGTATGGATTTTTAGATCTACACTAAAAAGGTCTACAGTCAATAGGTCTACCACTAATGGTAGACACGCATTGGGTCGACAGGGTCAAATGGGTCGACATGGAAAGGGTCGACATTTTTTAACTTTTTTTGGGGTGTTTTGGCACTCCGGGGGTAGTGATCTGAAACTATTATACCATGCCTGTCAGCAGAAACAGAACTGGTGTGGAAAGGGGTGAAAAGAATTGAATACCGCCCAAGGTCTCAGAATGAAAAGCAACTGGACCAAGTGGTGCTTCATAAGGCCAGCATGACAGAAAGAGAGAGTCAGCACTAAATGTAGCAGACAGTCACTGCAAAGATTGCTGGTATACTGACTCAGGAACCACAAGGCACTTCAGCTGTAATGAAAGTTGGTTCAAGTCACTAATTTAATGTGAGCCTGCAAATATCAGAGGAATTAGAGATAAAGCAGCAGCCGCGGCCCACCCCACAAATGGTTCGGACACGCCTGCGTTGTGTGGACCGCACCCTCTCAACGCAAAACCAAGAGGGGTGTGGTTACCACTGAGGATAGAATTATAAAGTGCAGTTAGATGGGAGGTGATATGTGGAAGTAACAGTTTACATCTAAACCAGGTGTGCACAGTAATTTAATGACAGTCTGAATTTCCAAATTGGTCACAGGTGAGGTTAGAGTACCTCACTCTCTATCAGTAAGATCACATGGCTCAGCCTGGTGCAGGAATTCCATACCTGGATCATCATCTGGTGGCAGCATATAAGGACTCATGTAATGCATCAGCAATTTTATCCGGATAAAGAAGAACTTCCGAGGAGGTAGATAGGAGTTCAGTATTGTATTTGGGTGATGTTTATATAAATTATCAAGCTATTTCTTGGATTTGTTACCCCATTTAAAGTATTTGTGTTTTTGGATCAAATCCATTAGGGCACGTTCTGAGCATGAATTACCATAATGAAGCTTAACTCCTTATATTATCCTGGTCTGCCGTAAAAGACACAAGAAAGGTCACAATTGCGTACAATCAGGACTCATGGGGAGGGATCCTGCCTCCCTCAACATATCCCACCCCCTCATCAGACCGCACCTCCATTAGGGCTGCTTCCAGAAATCTGCCGGGCTGGTTGTCCATACCAATACGCCCCTGACCACGTATGATAATCTTGGAGGCTGCCCAAAACAAATTAATATCTCAGGAATGTATTAAGTTACCATCTAGTGTATGGAATACTGAAATGACTGCATCAGATGTAATTTGCAGTCTTCTGACAAGCTTAAGTAATATGGGAACCACCAGTTGAAGGAACTATGTATAGCTCAAGAGTAAACCATATAGACGCATGATCAGACATCAGGATATTATAAATACCACAGAATATCACTCTATGGAGGAGAGTGGGAGAAAGCAAACAGTAATCAGTTCTAGGGGAAGTATCATGGGAGTAGAAGGAATGTTCTCTAGCGGTTGGGTATCTTCCAGGATCTGTCAACTGTAGGGAGGCTATTAAAAAGGACAACATTGATGGTGCACCACCCCAATTTACAGTATATCTGAGCCTCTAGACCTGTCCAAGGATCGTGAGAGTGTGATGTTGAGGCAGCTTTCCAAAATGAGATGGCCCTCAGTCCAGACTTTTAACTTGGCATATAGTTCTGAAGAAAGGAGGAGTTAGGAGTAGACGGAGCATGAATATTTGCTACAGTAAATTTGTCACCATCTATAAAAATAGAAAATGACCCTGAGGGTCTGACAAACAGATCATCCTCTGATCTTCTTCCTCTTAATTGGAGTGTTTAAACCATCAGCATTCCAAGAGATACATTTTAATGCCTGCTTAACCGGGGTAATGTCAGAAGGGACTGAAGAAGTAATCTATCCAATCTCATGTTTGCTGAAGACAAATAAGAATAAGGATGTAACTGCACCCCAGATTGTTCCGCCAAACAAGCTTAGACCACAGTAGAACAAAAAGGTTCTAACCAGTAAAAAAAAATATACTAAAAATAAATAAATAAATCAGTAGACTTTTGGGTGAAGGAGCTATAGCTGTAATACCTACGAGTAAATTGTAGAGAACAGAGAGAACACAATCAAAATAACAAAAGAACCAATTAACATAAGGCACTGAAACACTAACAAATCAGCAGTTATCGTCAGCGGTGGCCCACCAGGACCGGTGCAAGGTAGACTTCTTCTGGTCATTCAAAAAAGTATGGTGTTCCATGATGCATTATCCTCAGCTTTGCTGGGTAAAGTAACGCATGGCGAATACCACTTTCGAAGAGTTCCTTGCAATCTCCTTCCTTTACAAGGCAACGTGATAGGAAAAGTATTGAAAAATAAGTTATTCTTCGCCTTGGTATGTAAGGCCCGGGTGTTTGTGTTAGGTCTCCGATACTGTGACTTTCTCCACATAGTGGCTGGCGCCAGAGCCGGCCTTAGGCATAGGCAAACTAGGCAAATGCCTAGGGCATTTGGTATGCTTAGGGGCACCAGAAGCTTCTGCTGATTAAAATGATAGGCTGCATGCCTATATTCTGTGTGTGACTGCGGCTGTATCTGCATACGAAATGCTACATTGCAGTGTATTCCTGGAAATCACTGTAATGTAGCATTTCGTATGCAGATACAGCCGCAGTCACACACAGAATATAGGCATGCTGCATATCATTTTAATCAGCAGCAGCTGCTTGTGAGTCCTAGTCACATAGTAATGCAAATAAAATGCATTTTCATAAACAAAAGGTGCCAAACGTTAGCCGAGCTGTCAGCTGACTCATGCCAGGCATCTCCTGCAGAACTAGCGGCGGTGCTAGGGGGCACCAGCCAAAATCTTGCCTAGGGCATCATATTAGTTAGGGCCGGCTCTGGCTGGCGCAAAGGAAGGGAGGAGAGGACGGGCAGAGAGGCTGGCGCAGAAAGAGGATGAGCAGAAAGGCTGGCACAGACAGAGGATGGGTACAAATGCTGGCACAGACAGAGGATGGGTACAAATGCTGGCACAGAGAGGATGGCCAAGCAGGCACCATGTATAAATTACCTGTCTGTGGAGGATGCAGAGCCACATGGATGGGTAGGTATTGGAGAGAAGAAGAGCAGGAATGATGCGGATCCGCGCAATATACTGGAAATGCTAAGCATGTCTTCTGGTAGCTTGAAAAAAAAAGTTCCAAAGTTACAGGGGAAGGGGGGGGGGGGGGGGGAGTGCCCCTGCATTGCTGTGGAGGGGATGGTATACAGCACAGGTTCTCAAACTCAGTCCTCAGGACCCCACACAGTGCATGTTTTGCGGGTATCCCAGCAGGTGCACAGGTGTATTAATTACTCACTGACACATTTTAAAAGGTACGCAGGTGGAGCTAATTATTTCCCTTGTGAGTCTGTGAGGAGATCTGCAAAACATGGACTGTGTGGGGTCCTGAGGACCGAGTTTGAGAACCTATGGTATACAGGAAGCAGTATTGCGGGAGCAGTGTTTCACCTGATTGGCAGTGTTCCATCTGTGTATTTCTCTTACTCTGAATGTAATAGATTGCTGTGCACGACTACACTCCCTTATCCCACCCCTGCTCCTCCTTTGATGGTCGCTTTGTTCTCGTCCACGTATGCTTCTCCAGCTGCTTCCCTCATTGTATAGTGTCTGCATTAATCAAGGCCCCGCCATAAAGAAGTAATTCCAATCTGATCGCAGCAGCAAATTTGTTAGATAATGGGCAAAACCATGTTCACTGCAGCCAGTATTTACCCTGCACAGAAACAATATAACCCACCCAAATGTAACTCTCTCTGCACATGTTACATCTGCCCCACCTGCACTGCACACGGTTTTGCCCATTAACTAACAAATTTGCTGCTGCGATCAGATCTGAATCACACCTGATTGCTAGGCTGCGCTTTCGAACAGCGGGCGATCAGGTATAAAATGCGCATGCGTATGCTACTACTGTGGGCATTACATATATGCGGCACTACTACTATGGGCAATACATATAAGCGTCACTACCACTATGGGCATTACATATAAGCGGCACTACTACTATGGGCATTACATATAAGCGGCACTACTACTATGGGCATTACATATAAGCGGCACTACAACTATGGGCATGACGTATAAGCGGGACTACTGCTATGGACATTACATATAAGCGTCACTACTACTATGGGCAATACATATAAGCGGCACTACTACTATGGACATTACATATATGCGGCACTACTACTATGGACATTACATATATGCGGCACTACTACTATGGACATTACATATAAGCTTCACTACTGCTATGGACATAACATATAAGCGGCACTACTACTATGGACATAACATATAAGCGGCACTACTACTATGGACATTACATATATGCGGCACTACTACTATGGACATTACATATAAGCGGCACTACTACTATGGGCATTACATATATGCGGCACTACTACTATGGGCATTACATATATGCGGCACTACTACTATGGACATTACATATAAGCGGCACTACTACTATGGGCATTACATATAAGTGGCACTACTACTATGGGCATTACATATAAGCGGCACTACCACTATGGGCATTACGTATAAGCGGCACTACCACTATGGGCATTACGTATAAGCGTCACTACCACTATGGGCATTACGTATAAGCGTCACTACCACTATGCACATTACGTATAAGCGTCACTACTACTATGGGCATTACGTATAAGCGGCACTACTACTATGGGCATTACGTAAAAGCGTCACTACTACTATGGGCATTACATATAAGCGTCACTACCACTATGCGCATTACGTATAAGCGTCACTACTACTATGGGCATTACGTATAAGCGTCACTACTACTATGGACATTACATATAAGCGTCACTACTACTATGGGCATTACATATAAGCGTCACTACTACTATGGGCATTACGTATAAGCGTCACTACCACTATGGGCATTACATATAAGCATCACTACCACTATGGGCATTACGTAAAAGCGTCACTACTACTAAGGGCATTACATATAAGCGTCACTACTACTATGGGCATTACGTATAAGCGTCACTACTACTATGGGCATTACATATAAGCGTCACTACTACTATTGGCATTACGTATAAGGGGCGCTGCTACTATGGGCATTACATATAAGCGGCACTACTACTATGGACATTACATACAAGCGGCACTACTACTATGGGCATTACATATAAGCGGCACTACTACTATGGACATTATATATAAGCGGCACTACTACTTTGGGCATTACATATAAGCGGCACTACTACTATGGGCAATACATATAAGCGGCACTACTACTATGGACATTACATAAAAGCGTCACTACTACTATGGGCATTACATATAAGCGTCACTACCACTATGGGCATTACATATAAGTGGCACTACTGCTATGGACATTACATATAAGCGGCACTACTGCTATGGGCAATACATATAAGCGCCACTACTGCTATGTGCATTACATATAAGCGTCTGTACCACTATGGGCATTACATATAAGTGTGACTACCACTATAGGCATGACATATAAGTGGCAGTACCCCTATGGGTATTACATATAAGCATCACTACTACTATGGGCATTACATATAAGCGGCACTACCACTATGGGCATTACATATAGGCGGCACTACTACTATGGGCATTACGTATAAGCGTCACTACTACTATGGACATTACGTATAAGCGGCACTACTACTATGGGCATTACATATAAGCGTCACTACTACTATGGGCATTACGTATAAGCGTCACTACCACTATGGGCATTACATATAAGCGTCACTACCACTATGGGCATTACGTAAAAGCGTCACTACTACTATGGGCATTACATATAAGCGTCACCACTACTATGGGCATTACGTATAAGCGTCACTACTACTATGGGCATTACATATAAGCGTCACTACCACTATGTGCATTACATATAAGCGTCACTACTACTATGCGCATTACGTATAAGTGTCACTACTACTATGGGCATTACGTATAAGCGTCACTACTACTATGGACATTACATATAAGCATCACTACCACTATGCGCATTACGTATAAGCGTCACTACCACTATGGGCATTACATATAAGTGTCACTACTACTATGGGCATTACGTATAAGCGTCACTACTACTATGGACATTACATATAAGCGGCACTACTACTATGGGCATTACATATAAGCGTCACTACTACTATGGGCATTACGTATAAGCGTCACTACCACTATGGGCATTACATATAAGCGTCACTACCACTATGGGCATTACGTAAAAGCGTCACTACTACTATGGGCATTACATATAAGCGTCACTACTACTATGGGCATTACGTATAAGCGCCACTACTACTATGGGCATTACATATAAGCGTCACTACCACTATGCGCATTACATATAAGCGTCACTACTACTATGCGCATTACGTATAAGTGTCACTACTACTATGGGCATTACGTATAAGCGTCACTACTACTATGGACATTACATATAAGCGTCACTACTACTATGCGCATTACGTATAAGCGTCACTACTACTATGCGCATTACGTATAAGCGTCACTACTACTATGGGCATTACGTAAAAGCGTCACTACTACTATGGGCATTACATATAAGCGTCACTACTACTATGGGCATTACATATAAGCGTCACTACTACTATGGGCATTACGTATAAGCGTCACTACTACTATGGGCATTACATATAAGCGTCACTACTACTATGGGCATTACGTATAAGCGTCACTACTACTATGGGCATTACATATAAGCGGCACTACTACTATGGGCATTACGTAAAAGCGTCACTACAACTATGGGCATTACATATAAGCGTCACTACCACTATGCGCATTACATATAAGCGTCACTACCACTATGCGCATTACATATAAGCGTCACTACCACTATGCGCATTACGTATAAGCGTCACTACTACTATGGGCATTACGTATAAGCGTCACAACTACTATGGACATTACATATAAGCGGCACTACTACTATGGGCATTACATATAAGCGGCACTACCACTATGGCCATAACGTATACAGGGCGCTACTACTATCTATGGGCATTATGTGTATAAGCGGCACTACTACTATGCGCATTACATATAAGCGTCACTACCACTATGCGCATTACGTATAAGCGTCACTACTACTATGGGCATTACGTATAAGCGTCACTACTACTATGGGCATTACGTATAAGCGGCACTACTACTATGGACATTACGTATAAGCGGCACTACTATGGGCATTACATATAAGCGGCACTACTACTATGGACATTACATATAAGCGGCACTACTACAATGGACATTACGTGTAAGCGGCACTGCTACTATGGGCATTACATATAAGCGGCACTACTACTATGGGCATTACGTCTAAGCGTCACTACTACTATGGGCATTACATATAAGCGGCACTGCTACTATGGGCATTACATATAAGCGTCACTACCACTATGAGCTTTACGTATAAGCGTCACTACTACTATGGGCATTACGTATAAGCGTTACTGCTACTATGCGCATTACGTATAAGCGTCACTACTACTATGAGCATTACGTATAAGCGGCACTACTACTATGGACATTACATATAAGCGACACTACTACTATGGACATTAAATATAAGCGGCACTACTACTATGGGCATTACATATAAGCGGCACTACTACTATGGACATTACATATAAGCGTCACTACTACTATGGGCATTACATATAAGCGGCACTACTACTATGCGCATTACGTATAAGCGTCACTACTACTATGGGCATTACGTATAAGCGTCACAACTACTATGGACATTACATATAAGCGGCACTACTACTATGGGCATTACATATAAGCGGCACTACCACTATGGCCATAACGTATACAGGGCGCTACTACTATCTATGGGCATTATGTGTATAAGCGGCACTACTACTATGCGCATTACATATAAGCGTCACTACCACTATGCGCATTACGTATAAGCGTCACTACTACTAAGGGCATTACGTATAAGCGTCACTACTGCTATGGGCATTACGTACAAGCGGCACTACTACTATGGACATTACGTATAAGCGGCACTACTACTATGGGCATTACATATAAGCGGCACTACTACTATGGACATTACATATAAGCGGCACTACTACAATGGACATTACGTGTAAGCGGCACTGCTACTATGGGCATTACATATAAGCGGCACTACTACTATGGGCATTACGTCTAAGCGTCACTACTACTATGGGCATTACATATAAGCGGCACTGCTACTATGGGCATTACATATAAGCGTCACTACCACTATGAGCTTTACGTATAAGCGTCACTACTACTATGGGCATTACGTATAAGCGTTACTGCTACTATGCGCATTACGTATAAGCGTCACTACTACTATGAGCATTACGTATAAGCGGCACTACTACTATGGACATTACATATAAGCGGCACTACTACTATGGACATTAAATATAAGCGGCACTACTACTATGGGCATTACATATAAGCGGCACTACTACTATGGACATTACATATAAGCGTCACTACTACTATGGGCATTACATATAAGCGGCACTACTACTATGGACATTACATATAAGCGTCACTACTACTATGGGCATTACATATAAGCGTCACTACTACTATGGACATTACATATAAGCGGCACTACTACTATGGACATTACATATAAGCCGAACTACTACTATGGACATTACATATAAGCGTCACTACTACTATGGGCATTACATATAAGCGGCACTACTACTATGGACATTACATATAAGTGGCACTACTACTATGGGCATTACATATAAGCGTCACTACTACTATGGACATTACATATAAGCGGCACTACTACTATGGGCATTACATATAAGCGGCACTACAACTATGGGCATGACGTATAAGCGGGACTACTGCTATGGACATTACATATAAGCTTCACTACTGCTATGGGCAATACATATAAGCGGCACTACTACTATGGACATTACATATATGCGGCACTACTACTATGGACATTACATATAAGCGGCACTACTACTATGGGCATTACATATATGCGGCACTACTACTATGGACATTACAAATAAGCGGCACTACTACTATGGGCATTACATATAAGCGGCACTACTACTATGGGCATTACATATAAGCGGCACTACCACTATGGGCATTACGTATAAGCGGTACTACCACTATGGGCATTACGTATAAGCGTCACTACCACTATGGGCATTACGTATAAGCGTCACTACCACTATGCGCATTACGTATAAGCGTCACTACCACTATGGGCATTACGTATAAGCGGCACTACTACTATGGGCATTACATATAAGCGGCACTACTACTATGGACATTACATATAAGCGGCACTACTGCAATGGACATTACGTATAAGCAGCACTGCTACTATGGGTATTACGTATAAGCGGCACTACTACTATGGGCATTACATATAAGCGTCACTACTACTATGGACATTACATATAAGCGGCACTACTACTATGGACATTACATATAAGCGGCACTACTACTATGGACATTACATATAAGCGTCACTACTACTATGGGCATTACATACAAGCGGCACTACTACTATGGACATTACATATAAGCGTCACTACTACTATGGGCATTACATATAAGCGTCACTACTACTATGGACATTACATATAAGCGGCACTACTACTATGGGCATTACATATAAGCGGCACTACAACTATGGGCATGACGTATAAGCGGGACTACTGCTATGGACATTACATATAAGCTTCACTACTGCTATGGGCAATACATATAAGCGGCACTACTATGGACATTACATATATGCGGCACTACTACTATGGACATTACATATAAGCGGCACTACTACTATGGGCATTACATATATGCGGCACTACTACTATGGACATTACATATAAGCGGCACTACTACTATGGGCATTACATATAAGCGGCACTACTACTATGGGCATTACATATAAGCGGCACTACCACTATGGGCATTACGTATAAGCGGCACTACCACTATGGGCATTACGTATAAGCATCACTACCACTATGGGCATTACGTATAAGCGTCACTACCACTATGGGCATTACGTATAAGCGTCACTACCACTATGGGCATTACGTGTAAGTGGCACTACTACTATGGGCATTACGTATAAGTGGCACTACCACTATGGGCATTACGTATAAGTGGCACTACCATTATGGGCATTAAGTATAAGCGTCACTACCACTATGCGCATTACGTATAAGCGTCACTACTACTATGGGCATTACTTATAAGCGGCACTACTACTATGGGCATTACGTATAAGTGGCACTACTACTATGGGCATTACGTATAAGCGGCACTACCACTATGGGCATTACGTATAAGCGTCACTACCACTATGCGCATTACGTATAAGCGTCACTACTACTATAAGCATTACATATAAGCGTCACTACTACAATGGGCATTACGTAAAAGCGTCACTACTACTATGGGCATTACATATAAGCGTCACTACCACTATGCGCATTACGTATAAGCGTCACTACTACTATGGGCATTACGTATAAGCGTCACTACTACTATGGACATTACATATAAGCGTCACTACTACTATGGGTATTACATATAAGCGTCACTACTACTATGGGCATTACGTATAAGCGTCACTACCACTATGGGCATTACATATAAGCGTCACTACCACTATGGGCATTACGTAAAAGCGTCACTACTACTAAGGGCATTACATATAAGCGTCACTACTACTATGGGCATTACGTATAAGCGTCACTACTACTATGGGCATTACATATAAGCGGCACTACTACTATGGGCATTACGTATAAGGGGCGCTGCTACTATGGGCATTACATATAAGCGGCACTACTACTATGGACATTACATATAAGCGGCACTACTACTATGGACATTACATATAAGCGGCACTACTATTATGGGCATTACATATAAGCGTCACTACCACTATGCGCATTACGTATAAGCGTCACTACTACTATGGGCATTACGTATAAGCGTCACTACTACTATGGGCATTACATATAAGCGGCACTACTACTATGGGCATTACATATAAGCGGCACTACCACTATGGCCATAACGTATATAGGGCGCTACTACTATCTATGGGCATTATGTGTATAAGCGGCACTACTACTATGCGCATTACATATAAGCGTCACTACCACTATGCGCATTACGTATAAGCGTCACTACTACTATGGGCATTACGTATAAGCGTCACTACTACTATGGGCATTACGTATAAGCGGCACTACTACTATGGACATTACGTATAAGCGGCACTACTACTATGGGCATTACGTATAAGCGGCACTACTACAATGGACATTACTTATAAGCGGCACTGCTACTATGGGCATTACATATAAGCGGCACTACTACTATGGGCATTACGTCTAAGCGTCACTACTACTATGGGCATTACATATAAGCGGCACTGCTACTATGGGCATTACATATAAGCGTCACTACCACTATGCGCTTTACGTATAAGCGTCACTACTACTATGGGCATTACGTATAAGCGTCACTACTACTATGGACATTACATATAAGCGTCACTACTACTATGGGCATTACATATAAGCGTCACTACTACTATGGGCATTACATATAAGCGTCCCTACCACTATGCGCATTACGTATAAGCGTCACTACTACTACGGGCATTACGTATAAGCGTCACTACTACTATGGGCATTACGTATAAGCGTCACTGCTACTATGCGCATTACGTATAAGCGTCACTACTACTATGGGCATTACGTATAAGCGTCACTACCACTATGCGCATTACGTATAAGCGTCACTACTACTATGGGCATTATGTATAAGCGTCACTACTACTATGGGCATTACGTATAAGCGTCACTACTACTATAGACATTACATATAAGCGGCACTACTACTATGGGCATTACATATAAGCGTCACTACCACTATGCGCATTACATATAAGCGTCACTACTACTATGGGCATTACGTATAAGCGTCACTACTACTATGGGCATTACGTATAAGCGTCACTGCTACTATGCGCATTACGTATAAGCGTCACTACTACTATGGGCATTACGTATAAGCGTCACTACCACTATGCGCATTACGTATAAGCGTCACTACTACTATGGGCATTACGTATAAGCGTCACTACTACTATGGGCATTACGTATAAGCGTCACTGCTACTATGCGCATTACGTATAAGCGTCACTACTACTATGGGCATTACGTATAAGCGTCACTGCTACTATGCGCTTTACGTATAAGCGTCACTACTACTATGGGCATTACGTCTAAGCGTCACTACTACTATGGGCATTACATATAAGTGGCACTGCTACTATGGGCATTACATATAAGCGTCACTACCACTATGCGCTTTACGTATAAGCGTCACTACTACTATGGGCATTACGTATAAGCGTCACTACTACTATGGACATTACATATAAGCGGCACTACTACTATGGGCATTACATATAAGCGTCACTACTACTATGGGCATTACGTATAAGTGTCACTAGCACTATGTGCATTACGTATAAGCGTCACTACTACTATGGACATTACGTATAAGCGTCACTACTACTATGGGCATTACATATAAGCGTCACTACCACTATGCACATTACATATATGCGGCACTACCACTATGGACATTACATATAAGCGGCACTACTACTATGGGCATTACATATAAGCGGCACTACTACTATGGACATTACATATAAGCGGCACTACTACTATGGACATTACATATAAGCGGCACTACTATTATGGGCATTACATATAAGCGGCACTACTACTATGGACATTACATATAAGCGGCACTACTACTATGGGCAATACATATAAGCGGCACTACTATTATGGGCATTACATATAAGTGGCACTACTACTATGGACATTACATATAAGCGGCACTACTACTATGGGCATTACATATAAGCGGCACTACTATTATGGGCATTACATATAAGCGGCACTAATACTATGGACATTACATATAAGCGGCACTACTACTATGGGCATTACATATAAGCGGCACTACTATTATGGGCATTACATATAAGCGGCACTACTACTATGGACATTACATATAAGCGGCACTACTACTATGGGCATTACATATAAGCGGCACTACTTCTATGGCCATAACGTATACAGGGCGCTACTACTATCTATGGGCATTATGTGTATAAGCGGCACTACTACTATGGACATTACATAAAAGCGGCACTACTACTATGGGCATTACGTATAAGGGGCGCTGCTACTATGGCCATAACGTATACAGGGCGCTATTACTATCTATGGGTATTATGTGTATAAGTGGCACTACTACTTGCTGTGTAATGTGAATACGATTGTGCTTCTGTGTGGCGTTAATTGAAATGGGGGTACTTTGTGTGGCCACGCCCATTCCTTGTGATAACACACCCCTTTTCCCAGCGCACGCTGTCCCTTTATAAAGTGTGGGAGGGCGCAAATTTATAGTTTGCAGGAGGGCGCCAAACACACTAGCACCGGCCCTGCTGCCTCCGTATATCATGACTGAAAGGCACATCTATAAGTACTGTAGTATACTGAATTATTATGTACTGGAACCACTGCATGGCTATTTTTATATTAAAGGATTCATTTAAGATCTCTCCAGTGTGATTTCTTTTTGCATGAGAGCTTATTGCCAAATAGAGTTATTTTTCCAACACCTTGCAGTGTCATTAATTCCTGATATCCACACGTTACCAATGTGAGAAGCTCACACGTTCATATTTACTCATATTTCAGGTGGGCACATAACATAAGCTTCCCAGCCATTACAGTCTCTCTTTTTGCACTGCGTGTTCTTCTCCAATTGTTTATTCTTAGTAACAATAAGAATAGTAGCAGTAAGAGAACAAGGGGGCAGATGTATTATCCAGGAGAAGGCATAAGGAAGTGATAAACCAGTGATATGTGCAAGGTGATAAACACACCAGCCAATCAGCTCCAATATGTAAATTAACAGTTAGGATCTGATTGGCTGGTGCCTTTATCACCTTGCACATATCACTGGTTTATCACTTCCTTATGCCGTCTCCAGGTTAATACATCTGCCCCAATGATTGCTCCAGGGACTATTACTGGACAATATGCCTCACACCTCTTTGACGAAGAAGCATTGGTTAGTCCTGTAATACATATTTGCAATTAATGTCCAAAGTAAATGCAATACCTACCCTAGCTGCAGTAATCACAGTTTTGTGTGTGTGTGTGTGGGGGGGAGCTGTATGTGCAAGAAAACCACTCACATCCAATACATCTTCTGCAGCAAGGTTGTAGGCTTCGTATCCATTTTGGGGAAGGATCCGTCTTTCGCCACCAGACATCCCTCATTCTGCATGTTTTTTGAAACTCTGGATACAGGAAAACTCTTCTACGATGATTCAATTAGTCCCGGTTTTAGATTCAATTCAGGGGAAAAGATCACTACAGTTGTGCAGATGTATTAAGCCTGGAGAAGGGAGAAGTGCAAGTTGATAACGCACCAGCCAATCAGCCCGTCAATTTACATAATGGAGCTGATTGGCTGGTGTGTTATCACCTTGCACTTATCACCGCTTTATCACTTCTCCAGGCTTAATAAATCTGCGCCATTGTTGCTTGAACTCGGTCCTCGGTGTGTGTTTTTAAAAGGTATCCTCAGGAAAATTTTTACAATAGAAATAATAAACCATAATTGTCTTAGTCATCTACACACACCTTGTAGAGGCATCGGTGCGGAAGCACCCGGTATGCGTCCTCTCAGTTTCCTCGGAATCACTGAGCCATGGCTTGCCGAATATTCAGGAGATAACAGAATAGTGACTTGCAAAGCGACAGTCTCATGAATAGCAATTCAACCTCAAATAGCACCGTTGTCAGCAGCGGGTGGGTTCATTGTAATTACTAGCCGTAATGTGCACAAATGGGATTTCAACCTCCGCAAATAATCAGGTGTTAGCGTTCATTTTGCAAACGATGTTACGAAACAAGACAGCTGAAACATCCAGGAATCCCATCACCATTATCATAAAAGCCAAATTGTTGGCTTAATTCACCAAAATGACCAATTGACCTTTTTTATTTTAATTAAACTTGTAATTGATCTACACTATGTAGACAAAAGTGTTTTGACACTGACACCGCATATGAATCAGAAATAAATTAAATTTACAACTTGCGCCAGAGACAGCTGCCTCGCCTTTTCCCGAGTCACGCTGTTACTCTTAGGGGTAAATTTACTAAGATGGGAGTTCTATTTAAGATGGCATGTTGCTTATAGCAACCAATCAGATTCTACTTCTCATTTATCTAGCACCTTCTAGAAGATAATACCTGGAATCTGATTGGTTGCTATGGGCAACATCCCATCTTAAATAGAATGGGTGTGGTTAATAGGGTCGATCACTATTGGTCAACAGTGACTAAGTCGACACCTGAAATAGGTTGACACAGTCATTAGGTCGACATGACAAAAGGTCAACATGAGTTTTTTTTAACTTTTGTTGGTGTTGTTTTTTTCATAAAATGACCGGGAACCCCAATTAGTGCACCGAATCCCCACGCTTCACTCGCCGTGCTTCGGTTACCGTTCCCAATCGTAGTCCACGTGGATTGTAAACTATGAAAAAGTTCAAATAATGAACAAAATTGTGAAAAACTCATGTCGACCTTCTGTCATGTCGACCTAGTAACCATGTCGACCAATAGTGGCTGACCTAATGACTCTTGACCTAAGCGTGGTCGATCTAAAGACCGGATACCAATAGAACTCCTATCTTAGTAAATTTACCCCTTATAGTCCAGTCAACGTGACAGAACATCATAACAGAAATGTCAGCCCTGGCGGTTGTGTGCGCTGGAACGGAGCAACACCTGAATTGTTCCATTGGACGCCATCTAGTTGCCGCTGGCATGCAAAACACTTGAATCACACCTTAGGGGTGAGGAGCACGGTTAGCCTTTTATTATATAGTATACCAATTTAAGACAATGGAAAAGGCTCAAATGCGCTGTCTGTCTTGAAATAGTCCACTCAATGGTACAAATCACATGGGACTTCTTCAATTGTGTCTCTGAAAGTAGCCTAGCGCACAGAGGAGGGAAAACAATCAAACGTTCAGATATTTTAGGTCAAAATTCTTCACAACCTCATGGAATGAAAACCTCTATGGCACTCATCTGAAATAGGCGATATATGTTCACGTAAAGGTTTCTATGGACATCTCAAGTTGGCTCTATTGGCTGGCCTCAACCCTCACACCATATTCAGCAATCATGCATATACAGCTGATGGTCTTTTTAAGGAATGTCAATTCTACTATTGCTCACAGAACCAGACCCGTTCTATGTACCTGATCAGTCAATACACAACTTCCATATTTTCTGAGAAACCGTTGCACAGCCAGACATCCCACATTGAAGTACAGGGTCAGAGCTCTCTAGTAGCTCTCATGTTACCACACAGCAGAGACTCCAAACACACCCTACACCAGAGAGCTCTAATGAAGGGCCTGTTTGGAGTCTGTACGACCATCTCCTTTTCAAACTTGGTAAGCTCCTTCTGGCAAGCCATTTTGTTAGCAAATTATCTAATCAGTGCTCCTCTACCCATTTCATATCTTCATGAACATGTATCTGCTGCAGGAGTACACAATTTCACGTTGAGGCAGGGGGTGTCCAATAACTTTTGTCTACATTGTGTATAAATCATCTACAAAAGTACACCTAAATACATAGATCCTCTTATACAGTACAAGCTGTTTGAAGATGGCAACTCAAGTTAATATTCAGACATTGGACAACTATTGGATGACCAGGCTTAAGGCCAGATAGGAGAGATCTTTTGATGGGAACCAACGGGCAGAGTGGTTGGTCACTGACCACATATACACGTAGAGATTGCATTCAATAGTCAACTGAGTTTTTAGTCCTACAGTATTAAAATCCAAACATATTTTAATCCTACTCAACTGTATTCAGTGTTTTAGAGCAAGTTTGGGGCGATTTATTTTCAAATAAAAAATACATATTAAACACAATACAATTGGTTGTTTACACATAAAAAGATCCAGTTTTTATAAAGCCACCTATTCAATATAATGGTGGTACTAACGGTGAATAATAATGTAATAAACACACAATAAATTGTAAAATACATAAGAGTTGGCTCTTTACACACACACACACACACACATATACACACACATAAAGATCCACCTCAAAGATAAATATTTTTACAATTTATTGTGTATTTATTCCATTATTATTCACCTTTATATTATATATTCTATATTCAATATATTGTATATTAGCGCTTGTGAAATTTTTCACAATTTATTTTAAATCAACTAAAAATGCCAATGAAACAACCGCATATTTGTCAGGAGTAAATATGAAAAATACACTCCCCAATATACTGTATAGAAAAATATATAAAAAAACATAAAAGATGTAAAAGAAGGCCAATGAATTCACAATGTAGATGAGTCTGAATTGAAATCATTTAATTTCACACAATGAATAACATATGAATAGAATTTTTTTAATTTTTTTTTTTGTTTTTGTTTTTTAGTTAAGTGCTCTATAATGCTAACCCGATTTGGTAGCGAAAAAAACTGAGCTTTCTTTTAGAAAAAAAAAAAAAAAAGTTTAAAAACCAACATCTAGGATCATGACGACGCATGACAGGAAAGCATGCCTGATGTAGCTATGCATCATATAACAGCAATTCCATATTCATTTTGTTTTTGTTTTTTTCTTTTAAATGTACAAAAAAGCATCATGAATAAAAACTGTTACAAAAAAAAGAACATTTCAAACAATGTACAATTTTTTCTTGCCTCTATATTCAATAAAATACAAATACATTTTTTTTGTTCTAAAATATGTTTACATACAATCAAAGTAGAACATGCAAGTACACTTTAAAAAAGGCCTTTAAAAACCACTTATGAATACAAACTAAAAATTAGCCAGCACGATTTGTAAAACAATTTTGTGCCCCATTCTGTTTTTTCTTCTTCTTAAATATATACATATATATATATAACATTTCATGTGCATTACTTAAGAAATAGCTTAGAAAACAGATCAACGTGGTACTGAACTGTACATCCCCACGTCAATAAATTGGCAGCTCATTCACTTTTTTTTTTCGATATATAGCATCTTCCTCTCCTTGTAGTGTAAATGTAAGCAGATTTGGGAAGGGTTACCTTGGAGGGGGAGGGGACAGAGGGAGGTGAGATGTGCTTCAAATTTAATTGGCAACTTTATTTTAGTTAATGGATAAAACTTACTTCAATAGCCTGTGAGTGAACTACTGGTGACATGAAATACAGTTTTAAGGCCAGAGGGATGTTCTGAAAATTAAAAAAAATAGAATAAAATATACAGTATGTCTTTAGGGACATGCAGCATTGATAAAAAAAAAAAAGTAAAAATTCTGGACTAATACCTAAGTATTTTAATAGCAGAAGTCACAAGCCCGCTATTACCATACTCTGAGCTAGTAGGCTGAATTATTGAGCTGTACGCGAGATATTCCCATTATACAATATAATTCAGCCAGTTGCTTGATTGTAACCCCTAAATACTTCCATTAGTTCCGATTAAGCAGAATGCTAAATGCAATAACACTGTTCGAACCCATTTTAAACCACCAGCATGCTTATTTACAGTTAACAAAAATCTTATTTTGTACTCTGTAATGGATTACCAGGGTAGATTGAACTTTTATTTAAAGCAAAAAATGTGCGACAAAGTTTACATGCTTACACGGGTCATTAAAAACGTCTATAAAAGACACGTATCTTAAAAGAAAATTACACCTATATGGGCATATATGGAGCCTCTTTAGTGCATATATAGTAACCAAATTGGTCCAGGTGAAGAAGAAAAAAAAAATTGGTTTGCTGTATTTTTTTATTGGACATAAAAATGGTTGTATATTTTGCACCTGAGATTGGGAGGTCACGTGTTTTGCTACGGCCTTCATTGCCTCAAAAATATCACCATGAATGTGATGATTTATTATATACTAGCTGATCTCTGTGGCCCTGAAGCTCCTATAAAACAGCAATTATGGCTTTGACGATGGCCCAACATATAAATGCATAATTTTCTGCAAAGAATCTGAGACCCTGTCTGTAAATGGAGATGATCTGTGATACATGGATATGAAGAAACTCTTAATTATCCAGAGGGCAAGTAATGACTTAACTGCAGATCGGTAGTAAATTCTTGATGCCCCCTTGCCAGTTTATAAGTTGGGTGATCATAAACGGATCGGAAGGCTATGTTTAACAGGCGTCTCCAGTTTTTAATTAGCTACTCTATTAAAAAATAATGCTATATTTTCCAACAATATATCTGCCAGTATTTTGGGCTTAGTGCAAACAGGAAGCACTTTGTCCGGAAAAAAAAAAAAAATGCCCATTATTGTCTCTACTGAAAGTAGTATCCTAATTTCAAAAGTTTAATTTAAAAAATACAGGACTCTAATTTCCACAGCAGAGACTAGAAGAAAGCAGCTTAGACCTTACAGCTGATATATTAATGTTTAAATGCTCGGTCAGTCTGCAAGTTAGAAAAAAAAAAAAATTAAGTGCGATTATATATGGTGCTAAGTTTCTGTTCACTGATATGAGTAACGACTCACCAACGAGGTTGAGGAAAACAGTGAATGGTCAACCTTGTGGAGTTTTGTGGTTCCACAAAAGCAGACCAGGCCCCTGTTTGCCTAAACCTGCAGGGGTGTCCATGAAATAGTCCAGGTCTATGCATAAATTACTAGAGAAATGTGTCATGATCAACTCTATCCTGTAGAAGTAGTAGCTACCTCTCCTCAGTCTTCCTTCTTTGCATAAACTAAATGTCCCTAGGCTTTAAACAACTCTCTTTTCCAAATTCCAAGTATACAAGGTGGGCCTTAAAATTAGGTGCGAAGTCTTCTGATTTTAAAGTTAAACCAACGGCTAACTGACCAGTAAACGGACTTTAAGTCACAGACAGTTTGCATTCATGCAGACTGATAATGTTATAATTACATTATGTACAAAATAAAAAAGAACTATATTAAGGCAACCACAGTTGAGGTTTATCTACCCCGATGTGGCTTAAAGTTTGAACGATTGTGAAATCCTTTATGTTTTAGATAAGAACACTTACTCTATTGTAACAAACGGTTATCAATAAACCACTTTTCCTATCGTCAGGTCAGTCCTACTGAATAATGATACCTGCCGGAAGATATACAGAATATTCTATAATCAGTATAATTGTAAAAGTGAAACTTTTTTTTATCCTTAACTCAACAACGGGAAACTATTTAGGTGGGGCACTTTTATTTGCAAATTTGCATCATCAATGAAAGATACAAAGATGCCAGCTAGTAAGGGAACTTTTTAAGCATCTGCATGATCCAATTTTATCCCTTGCCAATCTGATATAGTGGACTGAGGACACTAGGGTTCCAGAACGGCAAGGAACTTGGATGACAGTTTTTATATAATCAGGCACCAAAAGGTAGGTGTGGGCTGCCTTCTCTGAGGGATATGCAATGTGGCCAAGTCATCTTCAAGAGACCAGAGGTTCAACAAGAACTGAAAGCCACTTGCTCCTGCCTTACATATCCCGTGATTGCCATATATCAGAAAGAAAACATTTGCTGACCTTCTGCTCAGCAATAGGCAGATGATACAATATATCCTTTGCAATTTGAATGTGCTGTGTATGTCTGTCTACACATACAGTATATTTGGGATCTACTAATGTTGCTTGATGAAAACGTATAACACTAATTACAAATCCATCTGCTAAAGTAAACTAAGCTGGGAGAGAGAAGACTGCATAAAAAGCCAAGGTGGTTAATTTAAAAATGTTTTATGGGGCATTGTTTCCCTTCTGACTGGCCAATACGATGCCAGGGAGCTCTTGCATTGATAGTAAACATGAACAGAACCTTTTCGCCCGGGTTCTGGAATACAAAACATATCGCTGCCCGGCACAGGTTCTCTTAGTATAGTAACAATTACATGTGATAATAGCATGAAGATACAACATAAGAAGTCTAGTGCCAAGAGATTCGTACACCAACCATAGTACAAAGCTGTCATGTTAATAAAAGGAAACAAAAATAAATTGGTTGCTGCAGCCATTTTTAGGGTGTGTGTACCCCCATTTACATCATTTGTCAGCCTGATTATCAACTTAAAAGTTTGTAGTGATCTTAGGGAGTGTGCTCCGGTTCCCCCCGTCTCTTCCGCTGCCGTTTCACTTTCACTTCCTCCTCGCTAAATCTCCTCTTTCCCATCCTTGACGTGCGAGAATTTTGCGTTTCCCTTGCCATGTGTATGACCGATTCAATGGTGTCCATTACTGCGTCCTGGCGGCTCCCCTCTTGTTCTTGTGAATGGAACTTTTGACCTCGCTTGTTAGGGAGGTCAACACACTTCTCGAGGATGGGCATTTGGTCTCTAGAGTCATCATCGAACAAGACTGGCTGTTTCCTTGGGCGGCCTCTCTTCTTCTTCACAAAGTTATTGCCGGTCTTGGATTGTCTCTGTAACCTCTTGGCCTTTAGTATTTTGTTCACGTGATCCATATTTTTTTTGGTGGACAGGATCTTGTTGTAGTTGCACATCTTCCTCACCTCGCACTGGATCGCTTCGATCTCGCACCGCTTGAATCGGTTTCGCAGTGAAGCGTTCGCTGTAAAGAAATCAACCAGAAGAGAAAGTGGTTATTAAAATAGTACTATAACTGGCAAAGCATTCTGAATCATTGACCATGGCCGGCAAAGGCAGTTAATGGAACAGGTTTAGGTCCTCCAGCACCGTGATACACAACCTATAGCTCTTGCAATACATACAGTACTATAGACAACATGAGACATAGGGTAATGAGTGGAAGACCGTGACCAAGCAGTTCTAATGTAAATATTATATCTATGGATCGCTGGTTCTCCAACAGGCTATATACTGTATTTCCCATGTGTCGGCTCAAGTCTTAACATTTACATATTGCAAAAGAGGAGTCAAGAACGCGGATGGTTTGGTATTAAAAGTTTGGTCTTAATTAGTTAATGCCATTCATCATTTTGGTTTCACCTCAGGGCATTTTGGGGAAAGATTTTATATTGTGAAGAACATCTGGGTTTAGATTGCAGATTTAATTTCAGTGAAGACGTTTTCAAAGAGATCTTCATTAATTACAGGAAACTCTCGGTGCAGTCCAATTTTCCCATTAACAGTTTCTTGTATATTTTACTGAATTATCCCAACATCTGGACTGCAGATAAACCCAACATTTGCATTTGCGCTCTTTATAAATATCTAGATTATTTTTTATTCTGGAGCATGTATGTTTGTACATATACAAAAGTAATTACTATTTAAAAAAAAATCTATAGCAAAAGTTTCAAAATTGTAACAAAGGAAAAGGAATAAGGGAAAAAACATGACCACAAATATCTGAATATACGGTATATGAGGAGACTGTATATGAAATTCCACTGTGAGGCTTCAATAGGCCCCAAATTTAGGATAATAGTGTCTTATGTGGAGACACAGCCCTGAGAATAAGATTTTAGAATGTAGAACAAAAAAAGGGAGAAACGACTCAAGCCTTTCTTGGGGAACGCCCCTTTTAATTTAAATAAAACGTAACTTTTATTACATCAGTTAAAAAACATTAAAAAGCACTCATTGACCAACATAAGACACATGGGCTATACGAGTTTAGTATGAAATACCTACAATCAAAATCCCGACACGGTCAAAATACCGACAAGGTCAAAAAGTTGACAGGTCAAAAAGTTGACAGGTTTTTGTGTGTGTGTGTGTGTGTGTGTATGTCGACATAGGTTGACATGGACACCGTATAAGTGTACCGCGTCCCCTCACATGGTTCGCTTCAGTATTATATACCCGCTCCAGGTCCACTGGGATGGTAAAGTATGAAACAAGTCGGTTTCAATGAAAAAAATCATGGAAAACTCATGTTGACTTTTTGACCTGTCAACATTTTAAATGTCTGTATTCTGACCTTGTCGGTATTTTAAATGTCGGTATTTTGACCGTTGGTTGTTGGGATTTTGACCGTCAAGATTTTGATTGTAGGTAAACTGACCGCGTCCCGGCCTATACACAGATCCAATAGTTGCAAGCAAAAATATGCGCTAATGAAATAATCTTGTGTAAAATGATAAATTCAATGCTAGTAGTGGTCACAGCATGTAATAATAAATACTTTCGACAATGATACTCAGCAGTGCAGAGTGTAAAATTACCCGGGTGATTTCCTATAGTGGATGATACAGTAGACACTACATAAAGAGATAAATATTGTGAAGCTAATTCATACAGATATTGTCTAGATGCTGAGATTCTCTGGACAGAATGACATTTAACCACTGTGGATTCTATGGGAATGTACTGATGCACTATCAATGGTTTGTATTGATGGTTTTCATAATCTTATATGTATCACATGTAAATGTTGTACTGCAACAGGGTCGGACTAGCCCATAGGGGCAGAGGGAAACCCCCCAGGTAGGCCCCACTGCCTAAGGGCCCACGCCCTCCACTAGGGATCAGGTTCAAGACTGTACACTTGAATTATGCATATGTTACACTATGCTGCACAGGACTATGGAGTGTGTTCTGCAGTGCTGTTTTTAATCTGATACATTATCATGTGGGTCCGTTCCCTATTAAACTCACTTCCTATATGGTGGCCAAAGGTTATTTCAAATGCAAATTATACTGAATGGTACTTGTCAGCGCAGCAGGCATCACAGCGGATTTTCTTGCAGACTATGGGGGCAGTGTTTCTTCTAATGAGCAGTTTTACAGAAATTGCTAATTTATTAGGGATCAATGCTGTATAAGCTGGATCCACAAGCAGTTTGATTGCTGTGCTTCCAGATCATGCTGTCCACCTACTGCAGTTGCTTCCTTTCGCTGCCATACTGGTCAATGACCTCACTCTCAGATACAGAAGTCAACTCAATTTTCCTTTCCCAATGGAGCTATTTCTATCAGACGGGATCAAAATGTGTTCTTTTACGATGGGGCCAAAAAGGGCGCTTGAAATGACCAAACCATTCCTCAATTTAAACTGTTTTGGCCAGACTTAGTAATATGCTTTTCCCAGCTGTTTTAATGGATTGGTCCCTAAAACTACAGTTTTGCTTCAAACAATGGATGTGGCAAACTCCATGTCACAAGGGTGTCCTAAACATTCTTTTTAAAACCTTTGGGAGCTTTAGATGTAATATTTGCTGGCTCTATTTCATCGTGTTGGACTACGGACCCCAACAAGCTTGGACACAAGGGCCAAACCCTTCCCACCACCAAATACAATTTCCCTTTCCAGTGTTCAATGCAGACCTGATTCACTGGATGATGAGAAGAAGGTTAGGAGGGGGTTTGGAGGCGCGGGAGCGGAGTCGGCTGCTGGCTTCCTTTTGGTCATGTTGTTAGAAGAAGTATTTTCGTTCTTGTTATGCTGAGACATCTGGTCCGCTTTCTGGTGAGCACTTGTTAGACCTGCGCGACAAGAGAGAATTTGTTTAATTACCGCTCATGAACAGATCTTCATATTCCAGAAGAATTACAGGGGTAACGACAGGAAACGAGCCACAGGTCATCATCAAATCGCATCCTGATTAGGACAAGCAATGCATCGCCTCTACACAAGTCACTACAGTAAGATGCAGAATGGCATGAAAAATAAATAAATGGGTGACACTATATATATATATATATATATATATATATATTCAATTAAAGTCAGGTCCATTCCGACATGTATTTGCCGGATTGGATCAGACAACCCCTATTCAATCCCCATCTTAATTCGGGACGCAGAGGAGACGGGGCGACAGCCGGCGGGCATACAGGAGACATCAGCGCTACAGTAGCGCTGCAGCAGGATGTCACTCACCCGCCCGACCTCACGGCAGCTTCCACCCGGCTCCAGCAGCGTGCTGGAGCCGGGTGGAAGCTGCCGTGAGGTCGGGCGGGTGAGTGACATCCAGCTGCAGCGCTACTGTAGCGCTGATGTCTCCGGTATGCCCGCCGGCTGTCCCCCCATCTCCCTGCGGCTCCCCCCCCCCTCGCGCCTCCTCCGGGTCCGCATCTCAGTCCGACATCATTTTGAGATGGTCAAAAAGGGGGCCAAAACCTGTCGGATTTGGCGCCGTTTTCGACATTAACACGTGGATCGGCAGCTATTCCGACAAGTCGAATTTATCGACTTGTCGAAAAATTTTGAAAAATATTGAGTATGTCGAATCCGGATTCGACCAAAAAAAGTCGAAAACTGCCGTCTTTTCGACAGACGGCAGTTTTTGACCTTAATTGAATATACCCCATAGAATCCAAAAATAACATTCACAGCATAATATATATATAATAATATAATAATAATACATACATACATACATACATATATATATATATATATATATATATATATATATATTACACCGATATATAGAATCCAAAAATCACATTAACAGTTTACATTCACCATGCCCGGTAATAGTTCACAACTCAACAGGAATGTCTGCAAGGGTTTAATAGTCACAATATGGATGGTGTGCACTGCCATCTACTGACCACCAGCTATACTGCAGCTATTGGACTAAATCATTCCCTTCCCTCTCCCGCAAACCCCTCCCCCCCCCCCCCCCTCCATCCAGACAGCTGTGACTCCTATAAATTGGATGCTTCATAAACTCAAATGAGCTGCGGGGTAGGCATCCGTATAAATATTATCGCTTTAAGTAAATTCTAAAGTGGGCAATGTTCTACAAGGGTTTATGGGTGGCATATTAATATATTACTGCAAGGAATAAGCAACTGCTCTAGCTCATATATCATAATGACCAGAGAAATCCGGTTCTCGGTGTGTAATGACCTACAGCCGCAATGAACCGGTTCTAGACAGATATGAAGGGTAATCCCTGCTTCCAGAACAGTGATTCCCTGGCAGTAAACTGCGTACATGCTATGAAATCATGGCTTTTACGATACATCTACACAACCAGTAGAGATATGCAAAACTAAAATCAATGCTTACATTTTAAGCCCTTTATATAAAAGCTCCCATGAGCCACCTCTGCTGTGTGATAGATCACCTAGAGGACCCCTGTCTTTCACATTCCCCATACATACACATGAAGGTCTGTTTCCTGTTACCATAGACACAGAGATCTACGTTCAAGGTTAAACTACTCGGAAATCAGAACCGGTGACAGGCCTCACGCTGTAAGAGCCGTACTAGGGACTGCTAGAGATGTTAGAGGTCAAAGAGCTTTTCAGTCCCCAGAGAACGAGGGGGATATTAATAACGCATGAGAAGGAAAGAGCGTTTTAGGTCATTAGCAAGGTCGTGCAAGAATGGCTGCTTTAACACAAAAACACCAGGCTTTTTTATTCCCGAGCTTGAGGTCTTCTAATTAGAATCCACAAAAAATAACCTTTAAAGGCCTGCATGAGCAAACAAGCCATTTTTGGTTTCAAAAGTATGAAAGCCGCCAGTGGGGGGTCCAGTGGCTGCGGGTAACCAGAAAACGTGGAATTACGGGCTAATGCCAAGAATTCAGTGACGTGGGTCTGAGACACGCTGAGATATTGGTCATATATCCTGAGACCCCCAGTTGGACCACCCCAAACACCTGCAATATGCTGGTGCTTTCTGGGTATTGTAATCGGTAAAATGCGGATTAAATTAGCAGTGATAATTTATTGTGCGGGGAAAAAGGTGCTAGCCTTCGGTTTTTACTTACAAGGCTCTTAAATTACAACCATCTTTCTCTTGTGCGGTGAATTTATCACTAATGCATGTTAACCCATATATTCCAGGAAAAGTTCTCTGGAGCTATGGGTTAACACGTCTGCAGCACGCTCAGGCTCCAACAAATATCTACGGTAAGTGCAGCCTGCAAACTGTACTTGATTAGCCCTGGCAGACCAATTAGCCCACGGTCAATTACTGCGATTAATTCAAAGTACAATTAAAATTATATATATATATATATATATATATATATATATACACACACATCATTTATAAAGTATATGTATTTTTTTTATATATTTGCTATTTCTTGGCGAGCATACACACTTATATATATATATATATATACACATACATCCAACCATTGGTCCGGCACTCACATGATGGTGACAACTTTGCCTGGTGCATTCACAATTGCAGCGGCAAAATATATAGAATGTGCAGCACGACCTAAATTGTCATCAGGGTACCTGATGACAATTTAAGTGACTGAAACGTTGATACCAACTTCTGGTCATGTCGTTTTTTTATGGGCTGTGAGCACCGCACACGTCATCTTATATATATATATATATATATATATATATATATATATATATATATATATATATATATATATATATATATATATATATATCTCAAGAAATAACTTTGCAAAAGTATTTATTGCTGTTACAGTTACTTCCTGTCTATAACGGTCTAAAATCTGTTTTCAAGCAATTAGTATAGACCATCTTGTTGGACTTTGTAATATAAAACCGTTCTATCTAATCAATGATGACCCATGTTACTAACAATAATAATAAATATTAATACTGAATTCCGTAATGATCCCTTCCAGAAATGCCTACGTGTCCCTCTGTAAGCAGCTCATCGATACAAGGCATCTGTATGGGACTACAGAGCACATATAGAAGATTACTAGAAAAGATTGACTCCACTCTGTTTGAATAGACGGATTGTTTACATGGCAAGATAACGGATGATGCGGAAAGTCCCAATGATTCATTTCATCTCCATTAATCTTCTGGAAAGCAGATGATGGATTCCTGTAATACCGCCTGTCACCATAAAGTGCTGTAAAGATGTGGTTTTATTACAGTGCTGTCACACAAGGCCTTGGCCACAGCGTGCGTAATAACAGTGCAGACCGCACGCCTCTGTAGGAGAGAATGCACTCAGGACACCTGAATTGTAAGTTCTCCCACTTACATATTGTGCCGCTCACCTCCTACATCATCATCATCCGCTTGCAAACGTGTTTATATTCCTGACAGGTGGAAATGGTTTCCCTGGCTGTGCAACACCGCAGACTGTGTGCGCGCAATATTAAAGAACTGCAATAATGATAACTACGTATGGGCAAAGAACAGGGCAGATGTATTAAGCTTGGAGAAGTGATAAACCAGTGGTTAGTGGAAGGTGATAACGCAAGAAGCCAATCAGAACCTGTCAATTTACATATTGGAGTTGATTGACTGGTGCGTTATCACCTTGCACTTATCACTTCTCCAGGCTTAATACATCTGCCCCAATTATTTTTCTGGGTAATTAGCGAAAGGCCTGGGAACAGCTGTCCTCTCTGGACATTAGCTACATGCACCTTCTGCAGTGAAGCCAGACGCTCATTGCACAGATTAAAGGAGTCAGACGCTTCTGTAGAGGAGAACACAAGATTTACCTTCTGCCACAAGAACCTTAGAAGAGTCATTACACAGCTCGCCTCCTTCTTTATCTTAAGCCGCTCACTTAGAGGCACTAACACGGTGATGATAGCCGGGGAACCTCTCAGGAATTAGATGAGCGCAGCGATAGTGATGAACTCCCAGTTAATAAACCCAGAGAGCTCATTCCGGCAGAATGATCAATTCCAGCATGTCCACAGGCACGGCTCCCATCGCTGACTCACTCCCCCTAATACTAATAAAACGGAGCCTTAACGTCCAATCACTGCGTATAACCCCAGCCAGCAGTCACTGCTTTTACGGGTGTACTGTTTGGGAGTTTCTGAAAGAGTTAATTGGGAAATGGGCTTTTATTTAACCACCCAGTAATGGGAGACAGAACCAGAAGCCACTGCAGACTGGACCAAAACAAAATTAAGAGCAGGTCTTTATTCATTTATAAATAGTCCTAAATCTATAGATCTTATCTGAACTTATTGCTGCCCCCCCCTTACAGGGCACCATCCTGTCTTCTGTGGACAACTTCTCGCCATTCCTCAAATCTCAGTTCCCTCTCTGGCCGCTCTGCATTGGGCTTCCACTTCTACCAGCTGCTTCATTGTCTATGAACCAATTCAAACTAATGACCTTCGGGTGTATGGGGGCCCTTAAGCTGGGTACACACTGGAGCGCTGTCGTTCCAAAATGCCATTTTGGAACGACATATCGCTTACATCGCTCAGTGTGTATCCAGGATTGCGAGCTCCCGGGGTCGCTAGCAACTAACGCTAGTTTTGATGTGCTAGCGTCCTTGTTTATGCTAATGAAGGACGGAACATTGTCGTTCCGTTCTTCATTAACACCGTGCTAGCGTGTACTGGTACTCCCTGCTGACGGGCAATCGTTCAGATGTCGTAACGAATGCCCGTTGCTTTAGTGTGTACCCAGCTTTAGACTTTCCCCAATCCTGCTAGCTACAAAACCTTTTCATCAGAGCCTACCAGGCTTCCTCCTAATTTGCTACTACTCCCTCGTCCTCTGCCCTACGCTTCTACCCAGTTCACCCTCCAACTGTTCACCCCTCCTCTCAGCATGTAAGCTCCCACGAGCAGGGCCCTTCTTCCTTAGGTTCTATCCCTAGCACTATCCTTGCTTCCAGAGCTTATTATCTCCTGACCTTTTTAGCGACTCTCCGTGTCCTCGTCCTTCACTGGATACAGTCTCACTAAATGCTAACCTGTCTTCCCATCGCCTGACTTGCTTACCCTTGCCGTAAAGATACCCTACCCTCGCCTTTGCCTGTGTCATACCAGGTTCATCAATGTTTTTACCTTGTATTATACCACAAACAGGTCACCTTACAGCTGTGGAGCTGCAGAAAGTATGCTAAACCATAAAAACAACATATTTGCTATAACACCACTCACTATGAGCCTTGCAGCAGAGGCAAAATAAAGCACGCCTCATGCTCTCTCAACGGAAGCAGCCATTTTGCGAAGTTTTCCCTGAGGTACTTCCTGATTAACATACCTCACAAAATGGCTGCCTTAACAACCGCATACAGGTCACATGTACCCACTAAAGCAAGAGCCTGTATCAAGAGGATGGAAAGGAGCAGAATCAAATGTGACGGGGTGGGTGTCGAAACTAAAACTGGACTTCCCGCATAATTGAAACTCAATTTACTTAAAAATAAATAAATCAATTAAAGTTACTGTACTGGAATTATGTAATTATCTGTCCTTAATCTGAATCTGTTCATTGCATGGCCGGCAATAGGCTGAGCTGTTGCAACCGCTGACAGAACATTTACATCACTATGATAATAACTTGTTGAACATCTTGTGCTATGTACTAGGTGGCAGCTTTCCTGCTGTAATAGTAGAGGCAATACGAACATGTAATTAACAGATACTTAATACACAAGTGTAAATATAATACATAAACTCCTGTCGATAGTACATCTAATGTTACAAGTTCTGAGTCATGACTTTGTGCTCATTAGGGAAACTTGCGTAATATTTCACACTTCCCAGCTGTCCCTATTTCAGGGCTCTGTGAGGTACGGTATATGGAATAATGCACGCCCTACTTTACTGTGAAGGCAACTAGCAGATCAGGAGGCGGGTCTTGTGCATTTACAGGGTATGGTACTGAGACAGCTATATAAACTACAGGGGGTGCTTTATCCCAAATATCATTTATTACAGCTCGGGCAATTATAACACACATCAATTTATCAAAGGCAATAAGCCCTAAATTCTGCAAAGAGCTGATGTCTTCACAGGAGTTAGAGCTCGTGTCTACTACTCAAGTCCCTCGGATGCGATAGACATCATTGATTATCACTGCAAGCAGCCATTAAAGGCGTGTTCCCATGGCAATATGTGGCACCCAGAAAACAAAATGCTCTATTATTCAAAGAAAGTATTTTTTCGTCTTACACCTTTATTAAAATAATTTCTATTTTTTTAGATTTTTTCTGTAATATTTCTATTGAATTTGCACCTGAACGTCCAAAAGGCCACAAGTTCTGCTCATAATACCAGGTCACGTATGCGCAGCACGTCACCGCTGCCAGACCAGTATAGCCTGGTGATTTTTCTGGGGGTGAATAGTTCCGAAAAAAATAATAGGGTCAATAGAAAATCTGTCTGGGATAGTTTGATAAACAGACTCCACCAGAGCCATAACTAGACTTTCTGGTGCCCTGGGATAGAAAAAAACATTACCCAGGACCTTCCTCCTTTAATTAAGGCAAACATTTCAAAATACTATCATATGCAGGATTCAAACCTATGACCTTCCATATTGCAGTCAGACACTTTACTCATGTAGCGATATGCTCCCGTAAGGTAAGCATGAGAGTATTTTGAAACGTGTGCCTTATATAACGGAGTGTAAGACTGAAGGTGCTTAGGGACATGAAGGGGAGATGGGGGAGGTCAGGATGATTCCGGGGATTATTGAGGATGAAGTTGCAAGTAATGCCCCCTACACATTCGGCGATATGCCGCCGAGCTGCCCGATGGCGGTTACGGCCCACCCGGCGGCGGGGGGGGAGAGGACGGGGGAAGTGAAGTTTCTTCACTCCCCCCGTCACCCAGCTCCATAGCAGTGCATGCTAATATGTACAATCTCGTCCATATTGGCCTGCATGCATAAGCGACGGGGCACCAACGATGAACGAGCGCGGGGCCACGCATCGTTCATCGTTGGTGCCTACACACTAAATGATATAAACGGGTTCTCGTTCATATCGTTTAGTAAAATCTATTAGTGCGTAGGGCCCTTAAGACTGATTAAAACAGAAAACTGACAGGTTCTGCAGAACAGCGCCCATTGCCTTGCGGTGGTCCTGTGCGGTGGCACATGTTGCACCACCATAGTTACGACCATGGACCCCACAGCGAGAGAACATTACTTAAAGGACACAAGCAGCTGACAGTTGGGATTTGACCCAGTGCTTCCAGCAAGCCTCTCAATGTAATGGTCTTTCAGCACAATTAATCTCTGTGCCGCTCCTTTCTCCTGCGCCGGCGAGAAACGGAACAAGAGGCATCATCTCGGCGTCTCAGAGTGCATACCTTTATATCTGGCAGCTAAAAATAACGCTCACGTGCTTGAAAATGTGCAAGCCAGGCCACACTTCACCAATTGATAAATGATGTTGGAGCTGCAGAGTGATTAAGATCTGCACATTTTACGGCCAGAGGGATTCTGCAATCTAGTTAATGCTTTCAAGCAAAATCGCTGTGTGGGTCAAATAATTACACGCCTGCATAGTGAAAAGCTGTAATGAAAGACGCCGACCTACGGCAGTGCAAAAGCCAGCTTAGCGACGGCACTACCGCGCAGCCTGGCGGCTTTGATGAAGTGCAGTGAAGGCTTTTTGCCTTTGCTTGAATTCTAAAAAGACTCTTCCTAATTTTAACCAGAGCCAACGCTGAAAACTAAACCTGCACCGGAGC
This sequence comes from Pseudophryne corroboree, assembly GCF_028390025.1. Lineage (NCBI taxonomy): Eukaryota > Metazoa > Chordata > Amphibia > Anura > Myobatrachidae > Pseudophryne > Pseudophryne corroboree. The sequence continues at coordinate 37,225,901 of NC_086444.1, read as the reverse complement.
GTTAGTCATGCAGTCCGTGGGGAATGGGGGGGGAGCAGGGAAAGGGGGAGACACAGAGTATGTGTATAATCTAACAGCGCCTAGAGCTTTGGAGATCCGAGACCACTTCAATAGCGCAGGCCGGATTCATTAAAAATCCTGGCTGCATTCCAGCAGTGAAAATTGAAGCAGTATATTTATTGCATTTTGCTGAAATAAATCAGAAAACGTGTGAATCATATTCCGCAGAGAGATGGGGGAAGAAGCAATAAACAATCTCTGACTAAGACGCACAAGCAGAAGAAGATAAAGAACAAACACATGTGAGGGTCAGAACTGAGCGCGGTGCTGCGTGGATGTAAATACTAATGAAAGCGGAAAGGCCAAGGCACATTTTTAGTGCGTTATACACAATAAATCAGGAAGGTATTTTGGGGTTTATAAAGAGATTCATATATGGAACACGTTTAGAGTTCTACTTAGCGAGGGCATTGAGCCCCAAATCCTATCAAGCCGCGCCGCAGCCGGCAATGGCCAGGTAAAGCTGGCGGTAGAAGGGGCACTACTGCACAAGGACAACAGCCGTACCTGTACCACGGGCTGTCCTCCCTACACTCTGTCCTCCAAGCTCTTTATTATTACAATGCAGCATTTTTATTTTTTTTTAGTATGTTGAAATAATTATTAGTTATTTTTTTGCTGTTTTTTTTTTTTTTTACATTTTATTGAATCTGCATCTGGAAGCCTGAAAACTGGGCCCCTGATGCAACGCACGCAGATGTGACCCAGCATGTACAGTGGGGACCCCAACTGGCTGGAGTCACAGCTTACTACTGCCAACCGGTACCGCTGGGAGATTGAGCATCGCAACAGAAAATTAGGGTTTTTTTTTGGACTCTTAGATAGACCCTTTATTGTTTAAAAAGATGCTGTCTCCAGAGCTGCCTGGTGTTGTATTTTTTTCTCGCTCTTCACCACTCCCTCATCTACAGTATTTCGATTAGCACTTCATTTTATTATATAGCTTATCCGTAGTGTTTCTTCTCATTTTACAAGGGAACATGACATTAGTTCAGAATTTATCAAGCAGCGGTAAGCTCAGTTTACAGCTGTTTATGACCGTACTACTTAGGCTTACGCCATCTATAGATGGCATAAACGGTAAGAGACCACACTGTCTGCCTTCAGTGGGTACCCAGGAAAGACCTTCTGGCTTCAGACAAGCCTTCCAGGCGTTGCTAAATCGCACTGGATTGAAGCAAGATGTGCATGTCCAAACATTCAGCCTGCATGCACAGTGGTCAGCATTAGTCAGTCAGCCACTTAGCAGAGGAAAACGACAGCTTTGAACCTCACTGGTCTGTACTTTATATTACATACCTGTGACATTCAGTATATTATAACAGAAATTCCAAACAAGTAATTTGTATTTGTTATTACATGGATCCCATCACACTGCATGCAGTACATCATGCTCACCACTGTCACAGAGACAGATGTGTCCACATTAGAGATGTGCGCCGTACCAGTTTTGCTGGTTTTGGTTTGAATTTGTCAACTGGTTATGCCCAAAGACTGCAGTGAGCTGGCTGGTTACTAAGCGACAGAGCAGCGGCACAAACACACGGCAGTTTATAGCACATTTATGAAACATTGCCACAATGCAGTTTAAAAATTGAAAGTGGACTCTTACAACTACCCTTATGTGGGATATTAAAAAGGACATGCACAGTTTAACAAACCAAGCACTTCAGTAACATGGACTGACCCTTTTGTGGCTTAAGTGCTTGGTTTGTTTGGGCCCCCACAAAACAATTTAGCACATGCCCTGCACACAGCAGCATGCCTTGTATACACTATACACAGCACAGCCACTTGTTTGTTAGGAGTTTGGACACAGCACAGACAATTTAACCAGCAGAGTACAGTGCAGCACACAGCAGCGTGCCACAGGGTCTTTGTACAGAATCCAAAACCCGTGAAAATCTGACGCCAGGAGGATGATGTTTTGCCACGATTTGAAATAAGAGTCTGGTGGGAAAAGCCGAGTCTGATTGACTCGGATACCGGAAGTTTGTGCACGTTCGGATTTAAGGTAATCCGGAACTGCTCATCTCTAGTCCTAATACATCTTTGCGGCAGTCATGCTGCTCAGCCTCTCTTGGCATACCAGGTCCCACGAGACTCTGCTAGCGCCCTAGTCGCATTGCGTTACGTCTATGACACTTTCAGCAAGGAGAAATAAACACCGACGCTAGCAGAGTTTCAAGAGACCTGTCAGCTCACTGAAAACAGGCATCTCCCTCTGTGTGGCACATTTAGGATAGATGTAGGAGGACACATCACTACCATCTTCCGCCTGTCTCCAGTGCAGAGTAGGGTATAAGCTTTTCCCCATGCTAGCGCTTTCTCAGGATGGTGTTCGTTATATATGGCAAGGAGTCCTGCAAAGCTGGAGAAACCTCACAAGATGAACCTTCCCTGTAGACTATTGGTAACCTGGAGGAGCCTTCAATAGACTATTGGTAACCCGGAGGAGTACTGTAGGGTTTTCTCTAGCACACCAACATTGTAAATGGAAGTGTTGAACATTATGTATTAAAGCGATAAGCAGTCATAGATAATGATTGGTACCACAGGGTCTTGTTATATGATATATGATATAACTACCCTATTTTAAATTTATAGTATTCCGTCATCCTCTGCTTAGTCCATCTTCAAAAAGAGAAATCTGAAATGCCATCCCCATTGCAATGTATCAGGATATCCTCAGAAATGCACTCTGTTTAGGATAGAAAGACCAGGAAGCAAACTAGATTCCCGACTTTAACAGGGCGCCCTCTAGAGTGAGTTAAATGCTAGTGCAAGAAATGGAAGCATGTGGAAAATAAATCTCATTGCTTTAATGACCACATACTCAATGAACGTTGTACAAAGCTGTGGCTGCGCTGCTCTGGCATTAATTTAAACACAAGTAAAAGTAAACACATTATTTAAGTCTCAGTTACCTCGATGACTGTACTTACCAATACAGTTTTTGTTGACATGCTTTTAATGCAAATAAGAGGAAAAGACATTGGCCCAGTGTTAATGGCAGCCAGTCATAAAGCATGTGGACAATCAGAAGCCACCACCACATAACTGACCCTAAGGATGACAGGTGGGCACAATTTACTCAATGTAATATTTTATTACCAAATTATCCTAGGGGTGCCATAAAAACAATGTGAATACTCTCAGGCGCCATGATTCAAAAAAGTTCGGGAACCACCGGTATAGATAATATGGCTGCAACACACCCTGATGTCGGTAACTACTATCACTGCGCGAGGCCCAATAATGATCCCACCAAGTTAGATAAGATCATTATCGCACATGTTATTCTAAGATTACCTTTATCTGCTTGTGCGTTCCATCGTCTTCCCACCCCACTAGCAGGCCCAAGAAGTTATTATTTCTTATTATTATTTATCACCAGTTATTTTTATAGCACACACAAATTCCGCAGCGCTTTACAGACAATATTTGGCCATTCACATCAGTCCCTGCCCCAGTGGAGCTTGCAATCTACAGAATACTTCCTTCTATATGTACACGCGCACACATTCATGCTAGGGTTATATTTTTTATGTTTTGAAGCCAATTAACCTACCAGTATATTTTTGGGTTGTGGAAGGAAACCATAGCACCAGGAGGAAACCCATGCAAGCAAAGGGAGAAAATACAAACTCCACACAGTAAGAGCCATGGTGGGAATTGAACATAGGACCTCTTGCATATTTTGACACCCCGCTTCAGCACAGGTTACGTGCCGTAACCATATAAAGTGTGATCGGCATTACAGAAACAAAAAAGTTTTAGTGATGTTGTCACTATAATGACTCTCCCACACTGTAAGTAGCTCTGCCATGATTACTGAAACCTCCACTTGCCTGACATTCCTCTCAACCTCTACCCTCAGACAGCAACACAGCTGATCCCAACATCATCTTTTCACAGAATACCCTGTGTCCTATCTGTCCTGAATCTAAACTGAGAGCAAGCCCACCTTGCAATCCCTCTTCCCCAGTGCTTTTCCTCACGTATGAATGATCGTCCATCTCTCAGCCGCCTACTGAAGATCCACCGTATCACCAAAGCTTACCCAACTTTCTCCAGATACCCGTTACTGAGCCAACCCCCTCCTGTCTGTTCACACTACCTCCTAGGACCTCATCCACCACCCTATATTAGCCCAGTCTCCACCAGATTAGAATAAATTCGATTTGCCGGCTGTCCATATCCCGACAGCGGCATCCCGTCCTTCAGAATGCCGGCAGCTTGGCCAATAAGCTTACCAGATAAGAGTTGACAGGAATTCGATAAACGTTAGTTAATATATTTTCAAATGTAAACATAAAAATAATCGAGAAAAAAAAAAAAAAAAAAAAAAAAGAGCTGACGGTTTGGAGGGAAACGAATTGTGTGCGAGATCTGTGACTTTGGTTCTAGGTTGCTGCTGTAGAGTCATGAAGCCTCCGGGGAGCAGCGCACAGGGGACAGCAGAGCAGTGTTGTGTGTCAGGGAAAACATCTTGTGCAGCTCTGCAGTGTGGTCACATAAGGGCACAACTTTCAGCTCAGACTGAAAAGGCGCCTCCAACGCTTCCAGTATTTATAAAGAGGGGTTAAAGCTGTCCACCTCGCTAGTGACTGAAGAAAACAAACTCTGAGAAAAGTGAAATGCGTTGTCACGATAATATTCTGGAGGCAGATTTATAACCGCAGTTCTATGCACTATCTGGAACACTGACAGCACTTCTGACCTTACAATCTCAGCAATATGTCGGAGGACACAATGAGATTAATCTATGGTCTACTGCTACATACTTTTGGGTTATCAGCCATCAGTAACATTGTTTAAATCAGTAAAAGAACACATTTTCGCCCATCAGTAAGAAAATAAATAGGACTTAACGGGGTTGGGGAATCAAGATTCCTACAGACACAAACGTGTGACTTAAGGGGGGTACTCACGGAGCGATATTTGCTTAGAATATAAGCCTGATCGCTCCGTGTGTAGCCCTTACAGCGATAGCTATGCTGCTAGATTGGCCTGCCGTGCAGGCCAATCTAGCAGGTCGCTCACTTCACCCGCTGGGTGAAGTGAGCGGCCCCCCCATCTCCCCTCGCACGCTCAGCACAGATCGTGCTGTGCTGAGCGGTTCGCTCAGCACACATCTCTCCCCGCATCGGCCCGTCTATATGGGCCTTAAAACATACCTACCATCAGGACAGTCTTAGTAGTACACAATACAGAGAAGGGTTATAAAATAACTTTCCTGAGCTTTTTCTAGTGAGAAACAAGCCACTAAATTTAGTACACACCGCAGGCAGATGCCTCGGCAACATCAGTGAGGTTACAATTGTTCATCAGATCCGTGGTCCTGGGAGCTGTAAGGATTAGAGCAGTGATTCCCATACTTTTTTGAATCATGGTTCCCATACTTTTTTGAATCACGGCACCCTACAGTACCAGTATTTTTTCTATGGCACCCATAGGCCAAGAGTGTCTAAGAAATTTTGAAAAAAATAAAAATAAAATAAAATTAAGTAAATTGTGTTTTTATGTCCTCCTTAGGTTCTGTTATGTGGTGAGGGACAAGATTTGCTTTTGTTTGTCCACATGTATGATTTGCAGCCACAAGCTCTGCTTTTGCCTGTTAGGTTGACCATAAAAAATTTGAATTGGTCCTGGACCACCAAATCAAGGCACCCCTGTAAATGCTCCAACGCACCCCAGGGTGCCACGGCACAGAGTTTAAGAACACTGATCTATACGATGCCTCTATCTCAGGGATAGACTAATCCCATGTGGACTAAAAGTGTTCCTAAACAAACTCAAGCCATGACCCCCGTAGAGGTCTATAGAATTGGCGGTAACGTGGACAGCGGGAGAAAGCAATGGTTTCTCTGCAGTTTACCTCTTGGTAAATTCTGAGATACAGAGGTAAAAGTCTTTTCTACAGTGTTTTTCGAGCTTATCCCTGCTTCATAAATAGACTCTAACGGGGAATCCAATTATCCGTGGCTAATTGCAGCACCGGAGCAATCCAACTAGCGGGGATTACTCCGCACGTGAAAGCCTGATGTCAGACAGAACCTCTCAGCTCCATGTAAAGTCCATGTAAAAATGGTCATGCATGGAAAAAAAAACCCATTGGATTGCGCAGTTTACGTGGAATCATTGGCTTTCCGTGCCTGATATCCAAATTTTGAGATGTGGGAAAAAGGGGGTATGGGACTCAAGGTCGACACACCTTAGGTCAACATCTGAAATAGGTCAACATGGACAAAAGGTAGACATGATTTTTTTAATGGATTTTTTGGAGTCATTTCCTCCGCAATGTGACCGGGAACCCCAATTAGTGCACCGTGTCCCATCGCACTGCTTCGGGCAAGGTGCCTCGCTCTGGTACCGCTAGGCTCAGCACAGGTTACCGTTCCCAATTGTAGTCCACATGGATCGTAAAGTATGAAAAAGTTCAAAAATGTAAATAAAAATGAAGTGAAAAACTCATGTTGACCCTGTTCCATGTCGACCTATTTCAGGTGTCGACATAAGGTGTGTCGATCAATTGGTGTCGACCTGGAGTCCGGAAAAAGGCTATATAATTGAGTAGCCATTTCCCATGTCACGGGGATTGTAACTTCCAATTAGCTGCAATAAACCCCTTAACTATATTTGTTTTGGCAAGGGATCCGGTCTAAAGATCGACAGTGTCTAGGTCGACAATGTTTAGGTCGACCACTATAGGTCGACAGGGTTACTAGGTCGACAGGTCAAAAGGCCGACAGGTCAAAAGCTCGACATGAGTTTTTCACTTTTTTTCTTCTTTTTTTGAACTTTTTCATACTTAACGATCCACGTGGACTACGACTGGAACGGTAACCTGTGCCGAGCGTAGCGGTAGCAGAGCGTGGCACCTTGCCCGAAGCAGTGCGAGGGGACACGGTGCACTAATTGGTCTTCCCAGTCACTGTACGGAGAAAACGACACAAACCCCCCCAAAAAAACTCATGTCGACCTTTTGACCTGTCGACCTAGAAACCCCGTCGACCTTCAAACCCTGTCGACCTAAACTTTGTCGACCTAGACACTGTCGATCTAATGATCCACACCCGTTGGCAATAGGGGGCAGCAAATGAAATAGAGATCTAACATTGTTTAACTTAAGTAATATTAAAAGATAACCGAGAAGAATAAAATCCTGCTGTTGGCAGCACCATCTGGCTCTAGAACAATCTCAATCTTGCGCAAAGTACATGGTATCTGGGCACCGAATTCTCAGAAGATGCAAAAAATGATCAGTTGTCAGTAAGTAAATGTGTACGCACCTATTGCGTTTGTAATAAACTTGAGAATTTTTTTTTTAAAAACATATTTCTTCCAGGGAGTTACTAAATAATACCCCAACCCTGCTCTGGGCTTAAGTGAAAAACAAAAATGAATTAGGAAAACAAAAAATAAATCAAATTGCAAAAACATTGGCCTTGCCACAAATGTACAACACAACCAGGAGTAGTTGTATCAAACACTGGAGAGAGATAAAGTCAAGATAAAGTATCAACCAAATAGCTCCTAAATATCATGTTACAGGCTGTCTTTGAAAAATGACAGGAGCTGATTGGTTGGCACTTTTTCTCTCTTCTTTCTCTCTAAGCTTTGATACATCTCCCCTCAGCCTTTAAGAGGTTAAAAAAGTTCACAATGAAGCAATGCTCATGAGAGATAATTTTAACTCTTTAATGAACAGCAATGAGGCGACATTAAACATCCCCTCCAGAATTGGCACTGGGCAGGCAGGAGTGACTTGCTGGCAGGCTAGCAGGTGGCTTGGTGCCCGTGAAACTGAAATTTGTGTCTGGAAGGAAAATTACAGAGGAGAAGAATACCTTTTCCACCACAATAAACTATTTTCTAGCAGAAACCCGGGGAAGCATTATCATCGAGAACTAGGAGTCTTACCAAAATAAACAGATCGAAAAATCCAAGACATCGCAAAACACAAACTCAAGAGTCAACAAATAACACGCAGCAGACGTCGTCATAGCTCAGTGAGCCTCCAAGTCTGAGAGACGACTCAACCGTCACCCACTGAGTGCAGCTGACCTCGTACTCACCTGTGTTGCCATGAGGACTTGGCAAGATCTACCTGTGCGGAGACGAGTAACCTTCCCTGGCATTAAATAAAAGTAATTGCAGAGCTTGTTTTTGTGCCAACAGCCGGAAGGAAAACTCCTGTTACCCACCAAAAGCTCTTAGGACTCTTGGAGGGGCAGATTGTTATATCCCCACTTATGCCAATGTGTCCGTTCACAAATGCAAAGACTGAACACATGATGCACACATGGGGGAACTCCAGACTTCTGGAATAGGCATGAATTACATTTACAGACAACAAAGTATCACCAAGATCTAGATATTCATTAGATGGATTCATAAAAGTTTACTTAAATCTAGCATTTTGGGCTTATACACACCAGGGCTGAAAAACACCACCCGCTAGAAGCATAGAAACACCTTTCCCTCAATATTAACAGAGCCCTCCAAGTGCGTTCTCAAGGAAGAGCGTCTGAGGGGATGTGTCCATATTTTTAATGTTGACATTCAAAATGTGAACAGTTATGTTAACATTGGTAAAATGTTAACATTGAACATGTCAGCATGGGGATCCGGTCTCTAGGTCGACATGCTTTAGGTCAACAGGTCAAAAGGTCGACATGAGTGTTTCACAAATTTTTTCTTTTTTTGAACCTTTTCATACTTAACGATCCACGTGGACTACAATTGGAACGGTAACCTGTGCCGAGCGAAGCGAGCCATGCGAGGGGACACGGTGCACTAATTGGGTTCCCGGTCACTCTACGAAGAAAACGACACCAAAAAAACATAAAAAACTAATTTCGACCTTTTGACCTGTCGACCTAGACCCTGTCGACCAATAGTGGTCGACCTAGACACTGTCGACCTAGTTCCTATCTACCTTCCATACCACACCTGTCAGCATGGGCAGAATGTTGACATGTTCACAATGTCCATATGTGAAATGCTGATATTCTATATGGATTGAAAGCAGAGGGTTAGGGTTATCCTGTGGGAGGGGATTGCTAGCGTTAGGCTGTGGGATGGCTAGGGTTACGATGTGGGAAAGGAGGGTTAGGATTAGGCTGCAGGAGGGGAAGGCTAGGGTTAGGCTGGGGGAGGGGAGTATTAGGCTGTGGAAGAGAAGGGTTAGGCTGCAGGATGGCTAAAATAGGATGGGGGAGGGGAGGGTTAGGGTTACACTGGGGGAGGGGAGGATTAGGGTTGGGCTGCAGGAGGGGAGGGTTAGGCTGCCGGAGGGGAGTGTTAAGGTTAGGCTGTGGCAAGGGAGGGTTAGGGTTGGGCTGCGGGAGGGGGGGGGGTAGGGTTGGGCTGCCGGAGGGGGGGGGGTTAAGGTTGGACTGCGGGAGGGGGGGGTTAAGGTTGGGCTGCGGGAGGGGAGGGTCAGGGTTGGGCAGCGGGAGGGGAGGGTCAGGGTTGGGCAGCGGGAGGGGAGGGTCAGGGTTGGGCAGCGGGAGGGGAGGGTCAGGGTTGGGCTGCGGGAGGGGAAGGTCAGGGTTGGGCTGCGGGAGGGGAAGGTCAGGGTTGGGCTGTGGGAAGGGAGGGCTAGGGTTGGGCTGTGGGAAGGGAGGGCTAGGGTTAGGCTGTGGGAAGGCTGTGGGAAGGGAGGGTCAGGGTTAGGCTGCGGGAAGGGAGGGTTAGGCTGCGGGAAGGGAGGGTCAGGGTTAGGCTGCGGGAAGGGAGGGTCAGGGTTAGGCTGCGGGAAGGGAGGGTTAGGTTATTGGATGTGAGTGTTAGGCTGCAGAAAGGGAGGGCAAGGGATAGGCTACTGAAGAGGAAATTAGGGCAGAGTATCCCCAACTTCAGCATTACAGTCCAGGTTCTAAGAATATCCATCCTTAAGTCAAGATGGTTAAATCAAATTGACTGAGGTACTAATTAAATAATTAAGAATTAAAGCAAGGTTAGCCTTAAAACCTGGAATGTAATGGTGGAGATTGGGAAACTCTGGGTTAGTGTTTAGCTATACTAACAACCGCAAGTGGCGCTGAATCCACTGGAGGTCGTCATCAGCTGACCACTGGGCCCAGAAGACAGCGCTGTACAGGTAAGTCACCACCGAACAATACATGACGGATGTTGACTATAATATTGCAGGATTGTGTTATTATAATGAATATCAACATGATGAATGGCAATGAAATACACCACACCTGTATCTGAGGTATCTCCTGCACTAGCTATAAGTAGGCACTTAACCTTGACTTGCAGAAACTACACTGCGTTACGGGGCTGAAAAGCTTGACCAAGTGGCCCACAATCATTTATAACCAATCAGCAGCATGAGCAGTAAGGGAACAGTCGCCCTGCCCTCTGCTGTTGCCCGTACTGTATCTGCTCAGTAGTGCTGCCTGGTAAGGCCAAGAGGAGTTTCTCCATATTCCCCTTGCAATGCTCCAAGTTGACCACAGCAAAGAAACCTACTGTATGCCACACATCAAAATGACAGCACCCCACATAAAATGTGACTGAACGTGTATACGCACACGTGGTCATCTTGTACTTTGTGCTTAAACGTTTCTTGCGCGTTTTGGTCAGTAAGACGCGTTTCGGTCTGTAACGAGCACTCTGTATGCTGTTTAATACTACTTACTGTTTTTGCTAATAATGATCAGACCTGGATGAAGTACAGGGAATACTGTACATGCGGGAGAAGACACAAACTGCATCAGAGTGTACTCTCCAGCCACAGACAAGAGAGACCTGCTACAGCAATGCTTTTGTGTTGGCGACTGAATTACCGGAGAACACTCCTGGGAAGGAGAAAAGCCAAAATAACCTCAACTCACACACATGTAACATTTTCTGTGATCTGCACAAGGTGTAAAGCAATGAAGATACATTAACACGAGAAAATACAGCTAGAACAATTGATTACATTACCTTGACCAAAAATACTGTCTTTAAATTGCTTCTCTAAGCCGGTTTATATAGAAGCCTATCAGACACAATGGCGTTGATTCAATTCAGCAACAGTTGAATAGCGGCGGGAATTAGCTCCCGACGCTATTCAATTTAGCTCCAGTTAAGTCGGCGATGGCCCGTTTTCGACGACTTAACAGGTTGAATTGTCGGGAGAACGGGCATTCTCCGACTTAACTCCCCGGCGCGAGGCTTTTCCCCGACAGAATCAGACTAGCGCCGGCCGTGCGGTAGCACTTTTGTCGGGTTTCTTCTCCCATCCCCCGGGGGTGAGAGAAGAATTCCCGACAATTGGTGTCACTTGGCGCTGTATTGAATTAGTGCCGGGAGCTAACTCCCGGCGCTATTCAACTGTCGCTGAATAGAATTGACCCCAATGGTACAACACTTTATAAGCTGCGGGGACACTATACATATGCTGATGGGTATCCGGTCTTTAGGTCGACAGCACTTAGGTTGACACTCATTAGGTTGACCACTATTGGTCGACATGCAGTGGGGTAGACGTGAGAACAGGTCGACATGGAAAAAGGTCAACGTGGGAACAGGTAGACGTGGGAAAAGGTCAATGTGAGTTTTTCCAAAAAAAAAATGTTTGCATTTTTTTTTATACTTTACGATCTACGTGGGCTACAATTGGAAACCGTAACCTGTGCCCAGCGCAGCGGTAGCGGAGCGGGGCACCTTGCCCGAAGCATGGTGAGTGAAGAGAGCCATGTGAGGGGACACAGAGCAATGATTGGGGTTCCTGGTCACTCTACAAAGAAAACGACACCAAAAAACCCATAAAAAACTCATGTTGATCTTATTCCATGTTGACCGTGTCAACATAATGACTATGTTGACCTATTTCAGGTGTCGACTTAGTCACGGTTGACCAATAGTGGACTGTTAACCCTGTTACTGTCGACCCTATGATCCACACCCCTCTGATGGACCAGAGATGGGACGACTTCTACTTTGAAACTTGCCAAATTAAAATTTACAACTTTTTTTTATTTTTAATTCTCTTCAGAATCATTTGAGGGTTTTTTTTGTTTGTTTTTTTAAAGAAAGTGAAATCAGAAGCATTTTAGTGACGGGATCATGTCTAGACAGGAGGAAGTAGCATCACTTAGCTGCCCTTGCTAAATGTTATCGGCAAATGGTAATGAGAGGAGATTTCATATCGCTGTGATAGCAGTGACTAAACTCATCCTTATGCTGATCAGGAATTAGTCCTTTTACGATTTCCATACACACAAGAACAAAATGGAAAGCAGGATTAATGTGCCTTCATAGAGTATAAACAATTGCTGGGATCTGGAGCCTACATACTAAACTTGTCTTCCATGAGACGGTTACATTCCATGTACGAGATACGTTGTCATAGGCCGCTCTCGCTCTAACACACAAGATGATCCAACGCTGAAAGCTCGGCATGTTTACATCTCACTATTAATAATGTTCTATAAGTCTAGCGCAGCTGAGACACATATTTAAGTGAATTCTACTTTATCAAGTGGAAAGTGAGCGTCCGAATGTTGACATTTGTGTCTGTTCCTCTCCCCGCTGCAATCCCTTCCCGAAAATGTTTACAGAGACGATGATGAATTCAGATAAATATGCTAACAATAGCGAAAGATGACATTTATACCTTCTCCGGATAAAGAGATATAGGAACACTGTGTACAAGTTGGTCAGCGAGTTGGACGCTACACTGCATTCCTCAACATACGACGTGACAATATCGTTTGGATCAACCTACACGTAATAAAAAAGAAAAATATTTTTGGAACATAAAGTTGGTTGTTCCAGACCTGTCACTTCCTAAGAACCACACGCCTCCATCGACTGACCACACAGTGAGGAACACTTGCAGAAAGATAAAAACTGACCTAAATGGACAACCGCTTCGCTCATCCTGGTATTTTCTCAAACATGACATAGGATTATTATTATAATAATAACCCTTCATCCATAAGGTGCCACAAATTTCTGCAGCGCCACACACAGCAAAGATACAAACCCGGGTCTACAAATGTAGACATGGTAATAAGATATACCAACTGGCGGTGATAGTGTACCTACTGTAAGGGGAAGGATGAAACAAAGAGGAGGAAGGGCCCTGCTCGTGAGGGAATACATTCTAAAAGGGAAAGGGGAGGAGTGGGGGTATTGGGGGGAAACAAGGAGATATGGATGTGGGAGGGAAGACTGAATCAGGCAAGGGTGAATAAGTGGGTGTTTAGAGATTGTTAAATGCAACTGATGTTAGGGAAGAGTCTAATAGTATTTTGGGAAAGTTTTCTATAGGTGTATGGGCTGCATGAGAAAAGTCTTGGAGGCACTGCTCCTAACCTATGAAAGACTCATCCTCTTTCTAGGAGATGCTCCACGACAACAATTGCTTATCGCAGTAGTTCTCAAACTACAGGGCTGCACTTCTGATTGTACACAATTTTTTGATTGGCACCACCAGAACTGGTTTTGCCTATCACATTGACCGGAAATTACATGGCAACCATTTTGGGAACCATTGGCTTACAATTCCTATGAAACGTCTACAAAGAGATAATATGCCACCATACCATAAGGACGCAAATAATACAAGGTTATCTATGTGTTATGGGCATTATATAGCCATACATGTTTTGAGTTAAAGAACTTCTATCAACTGTTCTCCAAGTTACCCCCAACAAGTAAAACTGTCCTGCTCTGCAGAGCCATGCTTGCCGGTTGGCGTACTCTCTATTAAATGAATGGAAGTCGATAGCATAAAATTAATGCAAGTCAATATGTGTGGCCATAGTATAATAAGTGGCTTAAAAATGACTCAAAGAATTCATGATAATCAGATGTAAAACGGATTGGCTCATCAGGCATGTTGGTAAATCCACTCAGAAGATGACCGCTACAGGTCTGCATGTGGTTATATTCAGGCAGCAATAACAGGCCCAAAATTAAGCGGTGAGAAACGTGGCATCTCCGTATGTGCCGAATGGCCAGATTACATCCAATCGGGCCACTGTGTGTGGAAGTGACGGCCTTTGTGTGGTCCAATTAACTGACCTTTATTGTCAAGTTACTCAGTGTCTATAAAGCTACAGATCACATACACACTTTCTTAAAATGTGTTGAACCTTTACTTTTTCAATATATATATTTTAAATGTTATATCCCTAGGGAATTCAAAAAAAGTAAAATAAAAAAAAACTATATAAATGTTTTTTTTTTTCATTGTCACAGTTCCTTTAGTAGAACTAGTTCTTTGCAAAGCCACTGCGTGGGAGAATTATTCCTGTCAAGTCTAGATATCATTATGCTGTACGTAAAGTCTTCTAGCCAATTTATCAAATCTTGGAGAGATATAAAGTTGCCCCTACCAACCAAACAGCCTCTGTCATTATACAGCCCGTTTAGGTAAAGGACAGTTTGAGGGTGAGTGGTTGCTACCAGCGAGAATTGTTTTGGAGAAGTTCGTCAGGTCTCCCGAAGCCTGGAGTGCATTAAGCGCAGGAGATCTCCAGCTTGCTATTTGCTTAATGCCCCTGTGTCTTTTGGATGCTCCCCTTCTGTGAATTGATCGGGTTTGACTACCTTGGTAATTTGTAGAAGGCAGATAAAGGAGAGAGAAATGTCTCTAATGCTCCATTATATGTATTGGGGAAATAACCTCAACAGTGACTGCTTAAGCACAGGCCAAAGATAATTCCACCACAACTAAAGATGTAGGGGTCTAATCATGATCTGAAATGAGCCCATTACGTTTTTGTAAAGGGCCCATTATTAGGGGTTCACTGGGGCCACCTAGTATTCAGAGTTTGCTTGTGAAACAAATGTCATCTTCAGATGGCACAAGCTCCCGGAGCCCCGCTCCTTCCTATGGGAACGAGGTCAGGGGTTGCGAAGAAGGATCCAACAGGATCCCTCCACCGCAATGTGTGCCCTGTGCTTGCGTGGACTCGGTCCATGCATGCGCTGTCCGCCAGGTTGGTAGCGGTATCACTGCTACTTTGCTATTTAGTGTTAGTCTTTAAAAGGTAACACTGACATTATTTCATACATATATACTACTTACACTATTAAAGTATAAACGTCTGCAAAGTGAATCTAATTTTCATATCTGGAGTCAAAGGAACAGCCCAAAAGATACTCTACATTAAAGGTAAGTACACACTATCCAGTTGTTTCCAATTATCAAGCCAATCAGCCGATAATGGACTTGATAATGCATATGAAATCCCAAGTGGGAAGAAACTGGAGAGCCGCATCTGAGGCAACATCAACTACAAGTTAATGCAGAGGTTCCCAAACTGTGTGCTGTGGCTCCCTGGAGTGCCTCGGGACACTTGCAGCGGTGCCCTGGGTTGGTGGTCCAGGACCAATTCAAATTATTCATGGTCAATATAATAGGCACAACCAGTGCTGGTGGCTGCCAGTCATAAAATATGTGGCCAAACAGAAGCAAATCTTGTCCCTCACCACACAACTGACCCTAAGGATGACATATAAACGCAATCTACTTAATGTAATATTTCTTTCTAAATTTCTCAATAAGAATTTTTTGGCCTAGGGGTGCCGTGAAAAAAATTCTGATATTCTAGGGCGCCGTGATTCAAAAAAGTTTGAAACCACTGAGTTAATGTATATCTGTGGTTTGGGAATGAGGGCATTGAGGTTTTCCGGGGTGGTTGTCAACGTAAAAAACAGGAAGTGAGAACACATTGAGTAAGCTACAGGGTTCAGCTTCTCGTTTTATCTTGTACAAACAAAAATTGTCTACTCAATCAGAGCTTTGTCGATGGCCACGTAAATAAACAAAACATAAAGTAGACCTCCCAAAAAACTCAGAGAACTAGTCATTCATAAATGGAGAAGAGGAAGCACAATGTTTCAATGCACTGGCCGAAACATTGTGATAAAGACGAATCCCAAAACATTTAAAAATTAGTAAAAATAGGGCCTATTGCAGTAGCAGTGAGCCCTGTTTCTAGTTGGGGCCCTTAATGTCATAGTTTCATTGTTTTTGGGCCCAAAAAGTAGTGGCTACTTATCGAGTATCTAAAATCAAAGGAGTCTCATCATCAAACTTGATAATGACATGTCTCACTAGAAGTTAACCAGAAACATGTGACATGACGTCACAATGAGAGGACAAGGACACCAGGAGACACAGCGGCAGAAGCTAAGCATTCCAAGGATGCTTTGGGTGACTCTTTGGCGGCTTGCCTCGAGGACAAGGCAGAAGCTGGGTGAATGGAACACTCTTCGCTCAGGCGGTGGCTTTCTGAGTTGCAGAGTGTCATTTGCAAGTGTCCTGCATGTAAAATACAGGTATGACTGGGCAGTGAGGACGCCCTTCCTTAGGTCCTGCACCCTAGGCAGCAGCAACCCCTAGTTACAGCCTTGGACACACACATGAAAAGAAGGTACCAAGACTGGGCGGTGAAGGGATAAGACTCATCTTACCACTGTCAGACAGTAACACACAGGAGCCGATCAAGCTAGACTGCCCTAGTGAACTTCCATTGGTAAATTGTGGTGACAGCGTGCTCTGAAGGTTCTACTACTGCCGGGAATTAAAAGACCCCTTCATCCTTGTGGCTTAGACAATTTAATGAGAAGAAATGAAGTATAAAAGTAGCATTATTATTATTCTTTCGGTTCTTCTTTCCTGTTCCACACTGCCTCAAAAGTCTAGGGTTCCATAACACTGCAACTATCACCAAGACCTGCATGAAAATGGTGTGCTCACAGAACAGAACGATTAGGTGTGGGTGATAATTACAGAGTTATAATAAAACACAAAGTTCACCTGGGGACACTAAGTTTGGGCGGAGGTCTCCTTTAAAGGCCAGCGTGCAGAGATTCCATACTCCCAATAATATTTCCAGTGACTTTTTTTGGTTCCCTTTTAGATCTGTATAAATTGTATTTTAGCCATTCTACCATCATATATCTGGCCAATAGAAAATTAATCAAGTCTCTGAGCTCACTGTTGAACACCAAAGTCCATTTAATTACGGTTTAGTTTTCACTGTAGTTTTTAATTAAGAGAACATGTTTCCAACAGAACTGGAGTAATATCCTTACAAAGAGCCATCGCACAAGTTGCAATCACAAAACCAATGAACATTTTAATTGAGCTGCCTTTTTTTCCTGAAAACATTAAAACGACTTGAAACATAACATGGCCCCTGTTTTAATTACACTGAAATATAATTATGCCCTGAAAGTAAATGTATACATTAATTCAAATAATCCTTTTCCAAAGAACTACACCCAAAATGTGAGTTATTCTTAATTAGCATTAAATAATGCAGGGTGCGATTTTTAACGGCATTATACTGGGATATTGGAATTCCTCCTGATAACTTCAAGGCAAGGCTGCACAATATAGCTTACGCTCACTGGATGGAGTCCTTTTCTGGCTGCGCCAGCCAATATTCAACCCGTCTACTGACCAAAAAATAGTGATACGTGGCCTGATTCACAGGTCTTTTGGTGGTTGCCCAACTGCCACTTTATTGAAATGGCGCTACAATGCGGTTCCCTGTTGTACATCCATGTTTCAATGTGCAAGGACTGTACACTGTAATAGTACCTGGTACGCCTTTAGAGACCACCATCGTTGCACCATCAAAACTTGCACCAGCCCTATGGCATCGTGGACTCTAAAGTAAACGACTGAACATGTGTGCGCAAATATTACAGCAACACATTCTTATAATACGGCCATAAGACGGGCCAACTCTGTGCGTCTGATCAGCAACCGCCCAGGAACACCAGAACTTTTCCCAGACATTTCTAATACCTTGGGTATCTGTGCTTTTCTGTGTACACACTGGGGCAGATGTACAGCATTAACCTGGAGAAGGTATAAAGAAGTGATAAAGCAGTGATAAGTGGAAGGTGATAATGCACCAGCCGATCATTACAGATTTAAAAAATGATAGGAACCGATTGGCTGGTACGTTATCACCTTCCACTTATCACTGCTTTATCACTTCTTTATCCCTTCTCCAGGCTTAATACATCTGCCCCACTGTGTAAAACATGCTCCGCACGAGTCTTTAGGGATTTTTGTGCACATGCCCAGTGGCAAAGAACGGCACAACCACGTGAACATCACATTACGTACGGTTCTGAATTAGGCCCATGGCATATTTTTTCCAGGGCAAAGTGATCCAGAACTCCAGGGGTCTTGGTGTTTTAATTCCTGTACCAGATGGGTCAAAAATAAAATTAAACCCAACTGCTACTTTCATTCATTCATTGTCCACAAACTGACTGAAAAAAACTAAGAAACCTGTACATGTAAAATTAAACCCAATTGCTACTTTCATTCATTCACTGTAAACAAACTGACCGTGAAAAAGACAAAGAAACCTGTACATGTAAAAGATATCAGAATGATCCATTCTATGTGAAATTACTTAATACAAAATTTAGTCACCGTTGAGAGTACAATATCTGATCAAGTAGCTCTCAAATGGGTGTCACTGATGAACACTGAATTCACCTGGGCCAAGGGCATACCCTCCAACATGACCATAGGGAAGCCACACCACCTGCCAGTGAATCCCAGCCGGTGATGTTTGGTAGCGTTTGGGGTGGTAGTTAGTGTGGCTCCCCTATTTGAGTTTTGGACTGTACTGCAGCCCCAGCCCGCCCTGGAGCTGCCACTTGCAAGGAAGTCCAAGAACAGAACAATTTGTACCTAATGGAATGGGTCATATTGGAGAGTATGCGAGGGCTTCTAATGATATACACCATAGGTCCTATGCTACCATCCTCTATTGAGGAGACCTTAACTCTCTGTAACATCTATGGCTGAGTTTCTAACTTGGTCTTCAAGGCACCCTAAGGGGTATATTTACTAAAAAGTGCAGGTTTTTAGAAGTGAAGATGTTGCCCATAGCAACCAGATTCTACTAATTTATCTAGCACTTTCTGGAAGATAATAGCTAGAGGCAACATCTCCCCTTCTATAAACCATACTTTAGAAAATATACCCATAACAGTCCAAGTTTTAATGATATTCATGCTTACGCACAGGTGACTTAGTACGTCAGCCAATAGGATTTAACCATCTGTGCTCAATCATGGATATCCTCAAAACCTGGACTGTTAGTTGTTGAAGGCCGAATTTAGGGACCATTGCTCTATGGAAAGCTAGTTTCTAGAGAGACCACACAGCGCCTGTATGAACTGTGTAAATTCTAAATTCTGTCCATGTGCGCTGCAATTCTGAAAATTAAGTCATTTTTAGACTGACTTATGTCTCAGTGACGCCAAAAAGACTGATCCTAATCTATTTTGGATTAAGGTCAGATGGCATACAGCACTGGCAGGAAATTTAGTTATATAATGTCCGAGGCCTGACCGTGCGGCACCAAACTGTGGAGGCACTTGGGCTCTGGGGTCACATGTGCCCATGTATGGGTACCTACTTTGATGTGCATTTACTTCCCTAAAGACTGTTCCCAATGAAAACGTGTTGAATAGTGACTAAGTTAGTGTTTGCGGGCCGCACTGGGTGGCCCCATAACCTTCAAAAGTGCTGCAAATTATTCTCAATTTTAGAAGTGAGTTAAAGTAGAACATCCATCATTTAATCTAGGACAAACCAATAGGTTAACAATCACTTGGTTGAGAGACGAACCAGCCCTTACTTATTACTGTTCTCTTTTTGCAGGAA
Source organism: Pseudophryne corroboree (assembly GCF_028390025.1). NCBI lineage: Eukaryota > Metazoa > Chordata > Amphibia > Anura > Myobatrachidae > Pseudophryne > Pseudophryne corroboree. The sequence continues at coordinate 37,206,172 of NC_086444.1, read as the reverse complement.
TAATATTTTACTGAAACTATCCACTTATTGAGCATTGTCCAGAGATACATCTACAATCAGGCAATAGATAACCCCCCAAAAAATAAAACATAGAATACCAAACTAAAAAGAAAAAAAGAATGAACCCCAATTTTTTTTTTTTTAAAAGCAAATACCACATCTATGTTTATAAATAAGCATAATATGTGCCAATTTAATTTTTAAACCATAAGTTTACATATACAGTAGTGGTGCTTCAACACTAGTATACATTTAAGCTTACTGTAGAGCGGAACAGAAACAGGTCTTACCTGATCCTGAAGGATCAAAGGCATTTCTGTCCTTCTTGTTCATTCGAAATGACTGAATGTCCTTCTCTCTATAGGATCCAAATCCTTCAAATGTCCTCCTTTTATTGCCATTCAATTCTCCATCTCTCTTGTCATTGGATGAATTAATTTCCCCGAAAAGGTCGGAAGAATCTGTTCGGGAACTGCAGTCATTCCCAGAATACCTTTTCAAACAGTTTTCAACAGATTCATTGCTTAAGTCAGTTTTATCTTTCGATTGAGTCCAGTGCTGACCATCTGAAAGTGATAACGATGAAAGTGTGTCCACTTCAAAGGACGATTTTGGACCTCTTTGTCCAGTTTCACAATGCTGGTGCTTCGGCCTCTCTTTATATTTGTTTTTATCATTTGCTGAGGAAAGGTCTTTGCTAGAATTGCTGAGTTTCTCGTTTGCAGCATGACCTGAAAAGCTTGTGGACTTGCCTGAAAAGAGACCACTGAAATCACCATGTCCACCAAGGACACGATCATCCTTATGTTTGTGCTTATGTTTGTGTTTCCTTTTGTGAAGACGGCTGCTTGAAAGTCCAACAGCTCCAGTTTTGGATGAGGTCATGTCGCCTAAGCCCATACCTACTGATGTCTGCAGGTGTACGCCGTGTTTGGTTTTATGCTTGGCAACAGCAGACATTTTCATATGAGAGGATGTGTGGAACTGTGGTGGTGGAACAGAGGGCCTCATAAATGGAGAAGTTGCCCCAAGTGTGTGAGACAGATACAAAGGAGCTGGATACTGACCATAATAACCAAGGTTCATCATAGGCATTGATGTGTAAGGCATTCCATATGGTGCATAGTAACTTCCACTGGGAATAGGGTATCCAAACCCTTGTAAAAAAGGCACCTTTGTCATGGTGTCATTGGTTTTGGCAGGCCTACCACGCTTTTTCTTTGACTTCAAGTCAGAGGTCCGGCGAAGGTAGAGCAATGGGTCATACTGTATATATGGCACTGGGTAATAGTGATCAAAGTTTATCCTGAAGATACTGGGATAAGGATTTTCATGGTAGAATGTGTAACTCCTGTGGGAAATTCTGAAGACTTGAAACTTGTTTATAAGGTCTTCAAGATCTGCAAGGAACTGCAGATTGTCCCTGTTCTGCAAACCTTTCCTCTTTCGCTTGTGCTTTGGCTTTTTAACACTTTCATGAACAAGAAAGTTGTCAACGATTAGATGTTTCTGTCGGTGGCCATGCTTGGTCTTTGTGCTGGTTTCAGATGGAGTAACCTCTGGATTATCAAGGGTGCAAAAATCAAAGGAGTACCTCCTACGAGATTCTGAGCTCTTCTCAGCTTGGTCAGAAGTGCTGTTGTTGTCTGTACCAATTCCGCTGTCACTCGGGATGGTTTCTTCACTGTGAGACTCGCTTACTGGTGACAGTGTGACCTCTTTTAAGGAGCCTATCTCACACAGATGAGAAGGTGAGTGAGCCATTAATCTTGGTGGCGACAACTTCCATGAACTGCCGCTTATTCCTTTCTGGGTTTTCGTTGGAAGAGCACTGATTGGTTGAAGATTTGGCATAGTTTTTAAATCTGAAAATATTGTGTCAGTGCTGGCAGGACTATGATTTCCATTAGAACCTATAAGGTGTGTAGCAAAACTGTGAATAGCTGCTGGTGAAGATGCCACGAAGGACTGCAAGTTGGAAGGCACTGCTGGGATTTCGGGCTGGCTAGAAACAGGCCTGGTCTGTTTAATAGCTGTTCTACGTTCATTTTGCTGGGGAACCTGCTCTGCTCTCGGCTTTCTCCCCCTTTTCTTACCTATGTAGATTGTCCCCCTCTTACTGACATTAATTTGCTTGCCCAACCTGGCATCAAGAGTTGTCGTTACAGTTGCTATTGCATTCGACTGTGGTTGAGATTTAGATTTCAAGGCTATGCTGCTTGAGCAAGACAAAATTTGGTTCAGGATATTTTTTCTTTTGAGCGTTTTCATTTTGTTAATGGTTCTAATTGTTTTTTTATCCAATATTCCAAGCTTTCCAACTTTTTTGTGAAATTCTAACTCACTGATGGATTTTTCGATGGAAGGCGTTATATGGACCAGGTCAGCAAGGTTATGCCTACCCTTTCTCTTCTTCATACCAGGGAACTCTCGGTTGATGGGACTTACTGGGCTAGTAGACGTTCCTTCATGGATTGTCTCAACAGTAAGCAAAGGTTGTTTCTTTGGTCTACCCCTTTTCTTTTTCACCGGCATAATCACTGTAAGGCTATCTGTATTTGTATAAAGTGGGCTGGAAGGAGTTATTGGGTAAGCAGACGGAGGATCTACCACAATTTTTTCAGAAAGAGAAACTAGATTTTCATGGGGAGTATTTATTTTAGGTTTCCCGCATGCCCATCTTTTCTTTGCAGCTAATTTGGGGTGATGTGACTCGGGCAACTTAGACCTACAGCTATCGGAAATGGCTTTTGGTACAGGTAGGGCAGCCGATTTTTGCAGACGGGTTATGCCATTTATGAATGTTTTTCTTTCACTTACATTCAAGTCCGTTAACTTTGATGGCAGTTCATGACTGGTAACTTTACCCTGTTTTACTATTCTGCTGTCTTTCTTGTTTGCTTGGGGTTGAGAAGCGACTTGATTGCTCATTTCATTAGTTACTGGCCGCCCAGAAAGCTGGTCCTGGTCTGGTACCTTTTTGTCTACAGCTGGTTTCAGAGTAGGTTTCTTTTTCCTTCGATTCAAAGGTGGATCGACTGGTGTGGATTTGATAGGAATTGTGATGCGCACATGGCTTGAATCACTTTCGCTCATATTCACTGAGGTGGCATCTTGCCGTTGCTGAGTAGCTGGCAGACTCTCAATATCTTTATTCGCCTCCGCAGTGTCGTGACTTTTGAGATCAAGTGCTTTTGGGTTATTTTTTGCCCGCTCAGGTTCTGTCACCTGCACATTTTGATTTGCCTCCTTTTTGCCAGATTTCTTTTTTGCATTACCAAAGGGTTGCTCGGGTGGGCCAGTAGCCACACCTTTTTGGTCCTCTACGGGTGAAAGCCCATTACTTTCGGCATTGTTAGGAGCAGATGAAACGCTGCTGCTACTCGGCGAAGAGACGGAACTGCCGGTTGGACTTTCCTTTGAAGTTGAAATGTGACTCCAAGGACTCCCCACGTTAGATTTTTTTGATTGAGATTTGAGAAATGGAGACGACATCTCCGGATTTGGACTTTTGGTGACATTAGAGGCCTCTTTGCCGGTTTCTGCATTCAGAAATCCACTCTGCGCTGACTGGCCAGAGTCTGAGTTCGGTAACCAGTCCAGATGGTGCTGGTTATTTTTCTGCTGGTGCTTTGGTCTTAAGGTGTCAGTGGTGATGTCTGAAGGAACACTGGAGTCGTAGTGAAGGCCATGTTTCTGTAACTTCTCATGCACCTAAAAAGGAAAACAAAGGCTCATTATTCATGCAGAATCATTGCAAAACATTTACGTTCAAAATGACAAAACTGTAACATTAAGCAGCACACAACTTTTTACTACTGAGGTTGACAATACACTATTTTTCAACATAATGTTTTGAGAGACTGTCCATCTACAGATGACCATTTGTGTTGTACAGGCCATGTCAGGCTGTACTGCACCAAATGACAAACGGTTAATGCTCTCCTTTTAGTGGTTACCTGGCTTCAGTTAGCCCTACAAGAAGGGATCCAGTAAGGATCTCGGCAGTCAAAATACAGACATTATTTGGAATGACGACACCGGCATCCTGAATAGAGTCACAAGCCTGGCGTCTGAATCCTGACTACTGGAATCCCAAATTAACATCAGCTGACCAAACTGACAGGTAAGCCGCGGGGGTGTGTGTGTGTTAGGTTTAGGCCAGAGGTTCCCAAACTGTATGCCGTGGCTCCCTGGGGTGCCTCGGGACACTTGCAGGGGTGCCCTGGGTTGGAGGTCCAGGACCAATTCAAATTATTCATGGTCAATATAACAGGCAAAAACAGTGCTGGTGGCTGCCAGTCATAAAATATGTGGCCAAACAGAAGCAAATCTTGTCCCTCACCACACAACTGACCCTAAGGATGACATATAAACGCGATCTACTTAATGTAATATTTCTTAATAAATTTCCCAATAAGAAATTTTTGGCCTAGGGGTGCCGTGAAAAAAATTGTGATATTCTAGGGCGCCGTGATTCAAAAAAGTTTGGAAACCACTGGTTTAGGCTGTGCGGGGAGGGTTGGGGTTAGGCTGCAGGACAGTGGGGTTAGGTTTAGGCAGCGGGGAGGAGGGGTTTGGTTTAGGCACCCCCGGGGAGAGTTACGTTTAGGCTGCAGGGGGATAGGGTTAGGTTTAGGCTGCAAGATAGGAGGGTTAGGGTTCCATTGGTGAGCAGCAAGTATACTTCCCCTGTTGAGATTCTGCACATCAGTATGCCACTATCGGTATTCTGACCGCCGGCACTGTGATCCCAACCCCTACAAGAACACACCATTAAAATCAAGAGTGTCTTACAAAAAAAAAAAAAAAAAATTAATTCCCACAAAGAATAACAAAAAAAGCAATAATTATATAACCAAAGAAACCATGTCGCTTTAGTTCCAATATCCAATGTGAACTGGCCCCAGGTACAATTGTATACAGAGATATTGGCCGGTATCCGTTCAGATGGTCGACCATGTTATGGTCGACAGTCATTAGGTCGACCACTATTAGTCGACATTTACATGGTCGACATGGACACATGGTCGACACATGAAAATGGTCGACACATGAAAAGGTCGACACATGAGTTTTTGAACTTTTTTTTCTTTTGGGGAACTTTTCCATACTTTACGATCCACGTGGACTACGATTGGAACGGTAATCTGTGCCGAGCGAAGCGGTATGCGAGGGGACGCGGTGCACTAATTGGGGTTCCCAGTCACATTACGCAAAAAACGACACCAAGAAAAGTAAAAAAAACCATGTCGACCTTTCATGTGTCGACCATGTGTCCATGTCGACCATGTCAACGTCGACCAATAGTGGTCGACCTAATGACTGTCGACCATAACATGGTCGACCATTCATACCGGAACCATATTGGCCACCTGTATTCCTGGAACCTGTGACCCATATCTATTTCAATGTAAAAACAACTAACTACAGTAAGGACATTTAAACCCTGTGCTGGGTCAGCGATTAGTATTCTTTTTTTTTTAAATTGTTTTGAAGGAATCAGGGGGCGCACGCAGATTATAATCACCGGGCGCGGCAAGATCACTATACGTCAGATATGCCAAGAATAAGCCACAAATAACAAATAGCAATTAATTACATTACACTTATCTGCCAGTGACCTATAACCCTATGTTCCCTCAGCCTAAGAGGGACTTTAATGTGACAATGAGAAGATGATACTGTCATATTTACCTCTCTCTGAACGATAAGAGATTAAATATCCCAGCAGGACGTGGGTGGCCTCAGCGGACTCGATGTCACCCGAGACGCTCAGGTTCTTGCAGTCCTAAGTCTATTTACAGATTTATTGCCACAGTTGAAAAGTAATTATTACGGTCTAATTAAGGAAGAGGACTATTATTCATACAGATTTAACCTATTATATACTGCCGCCATTAATCTCTACGAAGCTTTGTATGGATTTTAATATCTCCTATGTCATACTCATAAAATGCACAGTTCATCTGCCGAGACTCGCGAGTCCGCAGCAGTTATGGATTTATAATTGTAGAATGAAATCGCCCTTAATCCGAAATCGGGGGCATAGTATCCAATAGCATACAGACTCGTCTTCTGCTCCAACAAATATATATATTATATTGAGTAGAAAATAAATGACAATCCAAACAGAAATTTACTGACACTCCAGTAAAACATCTAAGATCTTGCGGCAGTTGCTATACTGCTGCCTGTAGTTTCATTCAGTAAGTCCACTATACGTATACAGTATCTATCTATCTATAGTATATATATATATATATATATATATATATATTATGCAGAGATGGGCGGCACTCACGGCGCAGGAAAAACAGACAAGCAAGTCTGGAAGTTTCAATCAACGTTTCAATGTGTATTATAACATTTTCGTCAGGAATGTTATAATACACATTGAAACGTTGATTGAAACTTCCAGACTTGCTTGTCTGTTTTTCCTGCGCCGTGAGTGCCGCCCATCTCTGCATACTACATTGGACACAGCGCTGCTGTAACCAGGGAGGGCACAGGCCATACCTCTTGTATTTAGAGTCTTTTGGGAATTGGGAGTGCCGTGAACCTGTCAAATATATATATATATATTGTCAAAGTCAGAAAAATATCTCTATGCACACTACCATATTTGCACCTCACACAGGTCCGTGCTGCGCATGCGTACGCTCTCCCGTACGTGCGCATACTCACAGTCGCGGGCACCCGCAGGCGCATGGTATGCGTATTTACGGTAGAGTTTATGCGATCGTAGCGTGCGACTCAATCATTACATATTTTCACTAATAATGTATTTTGTAGATCATGGTCCCTTTGATAGATTCTGAAAGTTTGGTTAATATAGAATGTTTATGAACAGAGGAATCCCTCTTTGTTTGATACGAAGGGTCAGACAGGAGTAATACAGTGGTGTTTAGTATCCATCGGAAGAATATTTAATTAGAAATATTCCGGTGTTGGTTTGAAGCAGATCAATCGCTCGTGCGAATAGTTATGGACATAAGAAGTTTATGAACATTTACTTTATTTGCACTTTATTACCCATGCGGCGGGAAACCCAGTTTCCCTCCCACCTGAGCAGTTGGAAATAGTCACAGCCCACCTGTATGAATCAACCTATGACCTTTTGTTATAATGCGAAGCCGAATTCCTATGTCCAATGAACAATGAGATTGTAGGGACCATTGAATTGTATTGTGTGTGGGGCATAAATAGGCAGGCCGACCGTATCCAGTTCTCTCTCTCTTCAACGGTTCTCATTGCTGATAATCGGGAGCTGGATATCGAGGCGCATGCGATCGTTTCCCCTTGTGCGAAAGTTTTCTCCGTAATCATATTGTCTTACTGTGAGCCATCTCTCTCTCTCTCTCTATCTCTCTCGTATTTTCCTTTAATTGTATTGTATTGTATTTCCTGTGTAGTTTATCTGGTTAGTTGGTTTATGTTATATTGTAGTGTATCATTTGTACTGTGATTCCTTTTGCAAGTATAATAGTTATAATACATATAATAGGTTTTGGACCCTAAGCCCAGGTATCTGTGTATTCTTTATAAGGGTTAAGTATTCTCTGAGCGTCGGTGACGCTCAAGCAGCTTTGTAGTTAATCAGGTTACACCAGGTTGCACTTACACTCTGTCTCTACACTAAGGTATACTGTGTATCTCATCGTTAAAGGTATAGATATAAAGGTTTAACGTTGTAAGCGTCTGCACCGCTGGTGATCTCCTCGTGGTCCCGAGCGTACGCTACGCTATAGCGAATCATTACGTTAGTCGGCAGCCAATAGCGTGCCTGCCTGTGATCACTGGGCCGTAAGCGAACGTGACGCTTGAGCGTCTCGACTACGGTTGAGCGATCGCTACACAACTTGCGTACCCTTACGGTACTTCTTACGTAGATAGCGTATAGTGTTCTTAGACATCTTAAAGTGTTTTATATACGATAAATATTTTGCTTTATCAATTGGCGGCTCGCCCGTCCTTCACATATCTGCACTAGGTAGATCAGCAGACATTATCCCTCAGCAAAGGGCGGGAGGTTGTATCCCTCGTAGTGCTGACAGGATAAGCGTCTGCTTCGCTTAGGTAAAGAGTGCTGAAGGAATCCGGGAACCGGAGGTAAGAACAAAACGCTAGTGTCTTTTAAAACTGTTTATTTTTCTGTCTTGCGTACACACGCACACATATATATATCTGCATTTCTTTTTCTTTTTCATTTTCGTATATCACTCTCCTGTCTGCCAGTTTTATAGTTGATAGAAGTGCTAAAAAAAGATTTGCCGTTATTTCATAGTTTAAGAGTAAAGGTAATATAGTTAAAAGATAGACAAACACACAGTTTTGCCTGGGAGATAAGGCGAAGTCAGTGTGTTGTGTGGTAGATGATCAAGGATCATCTACATTGATAAAAGTATAAATTGTGTTACGGTGGATCTTTGCTTTGCGTATACGTGTCTCTAACAAAGACCTGCGTACGCAATCCAAAGGCCGACGCACGCAGCGTACGTTACGCAACGGAGCGTCCGGTTACGCCCACGTAGCTCAAGTCACGATAAGTTGATAAATAACGCAAAGCGATAAATAACGCGAGGCGAGAAATAACGCAAGTCTATTTTTGGGTGTCCGAAATTTAATTAACAGATCCTGCTCCTAATTGGTAACACACCTGATCTGAAGAAAAATTTCTGCGCAGAAATAGAAATAGAAAACAAAAGTGTACATGTGATGAGTGAGTGTTTTTACAATTTTTAAAGGTTGAACCACAAGAAAAGTCGAGTACTCGTGAGGTACATGCGTGTAAGTGACGTGCACGGTGGCTAGGGAGGCATCTCTGGTTAAATATACAATTTTGAGCATTAGAGTATAGCAGACCAGGAGGTCATACTGTAACAAGACCAGGAGGTCATACTGTAACAAGACCAGGAGGTCATAACAGACCAGGAGGTCCAGGTACAGCCGACAAGGAAGTCCGCTATACAGTTCACAGGCACAACACCGAAAAGGGTTGGTGCAACACCCATATAGGCCATATAAGCTCTGGCTGAAGGAATTCGCAGTCGTAAGTTTCGATTCCATTGGTCTTTCCGTACATAAGCTTAGTTGTTTGTGTACTGAACGACTGGACCGCACGTAAGTGTGTGCAGTAGTTAGTAATCTGACCTAATACCATTAGAGTAAAGGGGTCACAAACGCTATCTGTACACTCTAACGTGATTTGTGTAATTTTTTTATTTTAAGGGAAGTTTGCTGCTCACTCAGGAACTATCCAGCAACCAATAGTTACTGGAAAGAGTAAGTGTTCTTCGGATAACCCTCGCAGGTTCCAGTAAATAGAGGTTCAGGTCGCAGGGGCCCTAGGTCGAGTACGCCAGCACCATATCGGTGTGATCAGGTCGTATTGGTCGGCGTGGGCGAGTGAGTGGGGTACTCGGTAAACCGCCACCGTCAGCCTATTGTTGACATTTGGTTTTGCGTAAAGGGTTGGCTAAATAAAGCAACACTTTCGAACTATGGGGGCCACTTGTTCAGGTAGGGGGCGATCAACCTCGGTTCGGGTTGATTCAGTGGTCCGACCAATTGGGTCGGCCAGGTATATAATGTGTGAGAAATATGGAAGTCACACAGAAACTTTATGTGATGAATGGGAGAGAATGACTGTACATGACGGGGAGAAATTCCCAAGAGTAGGGAGCTTCAGCTCAGAAGTGTTACAAAATTTAAGGAGGAGGATATGTCTCATAAAATCAACAAAGAGACGAATCCAGCATTATGATTATTTACAGTTGTGGCAACAGGAAGGTGAGATACAGAGAGGTTTGGCTCAGGCGGTGGGATCTGGCTCTAACAGAAAACTGATTGCCACGGCCCCACCGCCACCATATATATCAGGAGAGAAGTTGATTGCGGAGAAAGACGCACTGAGGTGTAACACAAAACCACTTAGTAACTGTGTAAATGTTAATGATAATGTTAACCCATTAACCCATGCAAGTATTAACCCGTGCAAGTTGTACCCTGTTTTGAACTTTCCTCAGGAGTGTGATCAAGAGGACGAATCGGCAACGATTTCAGCGCTCTCTCTAGCAGCCACCATAGCAGAGACCACAGTAGGCACAGCTCCACCCACGAGATTAGTAAAGGCCCCTAGCGGAGGGATAGGTGAGGTCGTATCAACTGGTAAGTACGGCACCATGCATTATGCTGAAACTATTTCACCACAGCCTGTAGAATCTACACAGAATGAGGTTGTTAGAATTACACCTGTTAGAGTAATAGCAGTGCCAAATGGGAAAACAGACGCATCAGGAGCCACTCCCATTAGGAACATTGCCATGTACACTCCATTTTCCCGAATGGAATTAAGGACCATAGTGTCTGAATTTCCTGACCCTAGAAAAGACTTAGTTGCCAGTCAAAAATACATCAAAGACTTAGGTAACACTGCAGAGCCCAACAATAAAGACTGGCAGATATTGCTGAGAGCATGTTTACCCTCAAATGTCGACGCAACTCAATTTTTAGCTGATTGCGGACTAGATCATGATGTACCTCTTACAGATGTGTACAACCAAGATAATGTGAAAAGAATAAACTTGCAGCTAAAAGAGTATTTCCCAGCAGTAGCTAAATGGAATAAGATATTCTCCATTAAACAGAAGGAGTCAGAGACAGCTGCAGAGTATTTTCACAGAGCATTATTAGAAATGGCAAAATACACAGGCATAGAGGACATTAAAACAGACACAAACCATCGGGAAGTAGCAGTATCGGTACTGATGGATGGTTTAAAAGAGTCATTGAAGACTAGGGTACAGACCACACAACCATGTTGGCGAGGTCTGTCTGTGGCTACTTTGAGAGAGGCTGCTATTGATCACGATAGAAACATCACCAGACACAGGGAACAACAAGGTGATAAATTAATGTCAGTAAGTATACAGGCCCTGACCACAAGGCAGCCTTTGTTTGTATCACCAAATCCTGTGGGTAAGTCAAGTATGGTTACTTGTTATTCTTGTCACAAACAGGGACACATGGCACGAGATTGTAGAGTAAAGAATCCACGAAACTCATACCAACCCCCTAGACAACGACACGACACACGACATTGGGAGCAAGGTCCGCAGAAACGGAGTTATGAGCCACATACAGGGGAAACAAAAAGATATCCCCCAAACAGAGACTGGCATGCCTCTGGTAGTTCCCAACTATCTCCCTCACAAGTAGTTGCTGCCAGCGGGATTCAGGGAGGTCACCATACCCAATAGGGGTGTGGCCATACCTGTAATCTGCAGCCAGTAAAATTAATTGCCAACCTTGGAAGTGAACCCGAGATCGCAATTAATGTAGCTGGTAAAACTTTAAACTTTCTTGTAGACACAGGGGCGGCCAAGTCAGTGATAAATTCGACAGTGGGCATGAGAACCACTGGTAGGACAATTCCAGCCATGGGAGTAACAGGAGTAGTCCAGCACTACCCTGTTAGCAAACCAGCCGAGATTACAATAGGGCCTTTGCATACCAAGCATTCCTTTTTGCTGGCTGCATCGGCACCAACCAGTCTCCTGGGAAGAGACTTACTGTGTAAAATGGGGTGCGTCATTTATTGTACTCCTGAAGGTGTATTCTTGGACATACCTGAGAAACACGCTCAGGAAATGCGAGACATGTTAGACTCCCCATCAAAATTAATGTCACATACCATTATGACAAATAGGAATCCATCCCAAATAGAAGAGATGACATCTCAGATACCAGAGTCACTTTGGACAAAAGACGGACAAGACACTGGATTAATGGCAAACGTAGCTCCAGTAGTTGTACAAGTAAAAGATGGTAGGATAGCTCCAAAAATCCCACAGTACCCTCTGAAGCCAGAGGTGGAGTTAGGAGTTTACCCAGTAATAGAGCACTTGCTACAACAGGGCATTCTGGTAAGAACGTCCAGCACTGCTAATAGTCCCATCTTCCCTGTGAAAAAGAGTGGGGGGAGGGGTTACAGACTAGTGCAGGATCTAAGGGGGATTAACAAAATAGTTGAGAGTCAGTTCCCCGTAGTGCCAAATCCAGCTGTCATCCTAATGCAAATCCCTCCCACTGCCAAATTTTTCACTGTTATTGACCTCTGCTCCGCTTTCTTTTCGGTACCTCTGCACCCTGACAGCCAATATTTGTTTGCATTCACATACAGAGGAGTCCAATACACGTGGACTCGATTACCCCAAGGTTTCATAGATAGTCCAAGTATATTTTCTCAGGCTTTGCATGATTGTTTACAGTCTTTCCAACCAGACAGTGGATCAGTATTGATACAGTATGTGGACGATTTATTACTGTGTTCAGATTCACTGGAAGCATCTCTGAAGGATACGAAACAGCTCCTGTTTCATCTTTCAGACACCGGACACAAGGTGTCCAAAGACAAGTTACAATTATGCCAAACTAAGGTAAAATATTTGGGACACTGTCTAACACAAGGACTGAGACACCTGACCGCTGATAGAATCCAAGCAATTAGAGACATGACTCTGCCACAAACCCAGCAACAGATCAGAACGTTTTTAGGAATGTGTGGGTATTGCCGTAATTGGATCCCAGGGTTTTCCATTTTGGCGTTACCTTTGCAGGAAATGGTCTCCTCAAACAAACCTGATAGGATTTCGCATACAGACGAGTCCGAAACAGCATTTGAGAGACTCAAACAGTGCCTAACGCAGGCACCAGCACTAGGTATGCCAGACTATGGGAAACCCTTTGAACTATACGGAACAGAAAGTGCTGGTTGCGCGGCAGGTGTACTAACCCAAAAACACGGTGATGCCAGTAGGCCAGTTGCATACTACAGCGCTCAGCTAGACACGGTAGCGCGATCCCTCCCCACATGCTTGCGAAGCGTTGCTGCGATAGCATTGCTAGTGACAAAAAGCGAAGATGTCGTGCTAGGCCACAACCTCACAATTCATACGCCACATGCAGTATCAGCCTTATTGAATTCTGCCCAAACCAGACACGTCTCATCAGCGAGGTTTACAAGATGGGAATTGGCACTAATGGCCCCCGTAAACATCACCATAAGGAGATGCAGTGCATTAAATCCTGCAACGTATCTCCCAGGTGTGCCTGGTCAGGCACAAAGGGTGGAAGGTGAGAGTGATGGGGAAGGAGGATTTAATACAAAGGAAGATACACATGATTGTATGGAATATTTGACCCAAAATTTTACCGCAAGGCCTGACATCAGTGACAACCCACTGAAAGATGCAGAACTCACGTTCTACACGGACGGTAGTTGCCATAGACAGTCAGACTCGGGAGACTTGTGTACTGGATACGCAGTCGTAGATGACCAAGACACCATAGAAGCGGAACCGCTAGGCCCACCTCACTCAGCCCAGGTTGCTGAACTGGTCGCCCTAACCAGAGCATGTGAATTGGCTAAGGGTAAGTCAGCCAATATCTACACCGATTCTAGATACGCATTCGGGGTAGTCCATGATTTCGGAGCCCTATGGCGCCTCAGAAATTTCATGACGGCAGCTGGTACACCGGTAGCGCATGCAGCTCACATAAAAAGGCTTCTAACAGCGATACAAGAACCCGACAGAGTGGCTGTTATCAAATGTAAAGCACACACATATAGCCAAGACCCGGTATCACTTGGTAACAGCCGAGCAGACGAAGCTGCTAAGTTAGCAGCTGCTACCCCCATACAGACAGACACCACACAATTGATGGTATTTAATACCATTAACACACAGAAGTTGTGTGAAATGCAAAATTTGTGTTCCACACAGAAAAAGGCAGTCTGGAAGGCAAAGGGATGTGGCCAGGAGTCCTCAGGACTCTGGACGGATGGACATGGTAAACCAGTGGCCCCCAGAGCATATCTTCCATGTCTGGCTGAAGCAGCTCACGGGCTGACTCATCTAGGCAAGGAAGGGATGTGCAAATTGGTAAGAGCCTATTGGTGCGCCCCAGGATTCTCCTCTCATGCGAGTAAAAGAGCAATGTCATGCCTTACCTGTTTGAGAAAGAATATTGGAAAGGCAATACCTACAGAACCATCCCATATCCCACCTGCTTGCGGCCCTTTCCAGGTAATACAAATTGACTTTATACAATTACCCCCTTGTCGGAATTTGAAATATGTACTTGTTTGTATAGATGTTTTCTCAAATTGGGTCGAAGCATTTACTGCGGCTACAAATACCGCTATGTTTACTGCTAAGAAAATTGTGCAGGAATTTGTATGTAGATATGGTATCCCTAGAATAATCGAAAGTGATAGGGGTACCCATTTTACAGGTGATGTCTTTCAAGGAATGTGTAAGTTGATAGCAAGCTGCACACTCCGTACCGTCCACAGGCGAGTGCGAAGGTCGAAAGAGTGAACAGCACTATTAAAAATAAATTGAGTAAAGTGATGGCAGAGACAGGATTGACATGGCCAGAAGCTTTACCCATTGTACTGTACAGCATCAGAACCACTCCCAGGTCCCCTCTTAATATCTTGTTTGGTCGACAACCGCATGTTATGATTAACCCTCAGGATGATTTGAAATGTAACAATGAAGTAACTGTAAAGTACTTGATTAACATGAGTAAACAGTTAAGGAATCAAAATGATAATCTGAAGTTGGTGATTCCTGATCTACCTGATAGTAATTGTCATGACATTGAACCTGGGGATTATGTAATGATACGGAATTTTCTACGCTCAGGTTGCCTTATTGATAGATGGGAAGGACCATACCAGGTCTTATTGACTAGCACTGCAGCATTAAAGGTTGCTGAGAGAGAGACTTGGGTCCATTCATCCCACTGCAAGAAGGTTGCTGATCCAGAGAGGTCCCGTGATAAGGAACAGACGGTAGAGGTTGTATCACTGGAGTGTCTGTTCCAGGAGGACTGAGGCGGCACCTGAGCCTTGAAGACCGAGAGCTGTTGTTGACTCCCCACTCCCTTTTATTATTTTCCTCCACTTCCCATCCCCTCTCCCGCAAATTTCTTTTTCCTCCTTCTCATTCTTCTCTGTTTCCTTCTATAAGATGGACTTGCCCCAAGAGACTGTGATCCGGATTTTCCTGTTGACCATGATGTTGACCAGAGCAGTCTGTTCCGGCAAGAGTACCATGGAGGTCGATAGAGGTTCTGGAATGGGTTCTGATGATAAAGATGGAGGCGTAGTTTTCCAGGATCAACCTAACCAACAAGCAAAGGCGAGTATCAGAAAACGATCCGATAGCATTGACCATAGAAGGAATTGTGACGGATTGTTAGCTGAAGAAAACTGTATCTGTAGGCTCTGTAACAATGTCATTGAAGATGGGTGCATTAAGAAATGCCAATCCAGTTTTAATATCCATATGGACCGGCATCCATTGAGTGACTATCACTCC
The DNA here is from genome assembly GCF_028390025.1 of Pseudophryne corroboree. Taxonomy (NCBI): domain Eukaryota; kingdom Metazoa; phylum Chordata; class Amphibia; order Anura; family Myobatrachidae; genus Pseudophryne; species Pseudophryne corroboree. The sequence goes on along the minus strand of NC_086444.1, from coordinate 37,190,780 downwards.
TTAGTGGGTAATGTGTTAAACAAAACAGATTGTTGGGTATGCTCTCAAGTACCTCAAGGTCATAGCAAATCAGGGCTAGTGCCATTTCCTTTAACGATAGGGGAGGTACTTGAGTTAAATGGTGGGAGACCGGTGGACAGGAGGTTTAATATCTCCAGCCCTCCTAGTTTGAAGCTCCACCAATACCATGTGGATAGGTCCCTATTATGTTTCAACATCTCCAATCCCAGAAAGCCGGGAAATTGGGAAGTGTCATGGAGTAACCACACCATGACCTTTTCGCATAGAGCAGATAGAATGCCTACAGATACAGAGCTTGTACGCCACATAGCCAGTAGAGGAAAATCTTTCCGGTATAGGTACACCTTAGGAAATAGGATTACGAGAGTTGGAGAAGTATCACCAGGATACTGTGCACATATCGTACAACCTGATACGTGTATTAAGCAGATGGAAGAATTAGGGTTAGGAGATTTCACCTGGAAGGTGTGTAATATGGTTATGTCCTTCTCCGTCCCATATGTTCTCCCCGATGATGCATATTTCATATGCGGGAGAAAGGCGTACAAGTGGCTTGCCCCAAACTCTGAAGGATTGTGTTATATTGGAAAAGTATTGCCTGAAGTAATGACTGTAACACATGATAAAATGAAAGACATACATCGTGGTGCCCAAGCTCCTTATACTCACACCCATTACGAGCACGTTGTTAAAAGGCACCTGATAGGGAAGACAGAGCATCCGGCCTCTGATCTGATAAGTGAATCCACCGGGATTCAATTCTTAATCGCGTTAGATTTCACCCGCACCGCTAGAGGAGTGCTAAATTATAAATACATATCGGCGCTCGCAAATTTGTTAGATAATATCACTGAAATGTATGATGACACGTTTAGATATACTGGAAGGGAACTTCAAGCTTATAAAACAGAACTGGTGCAGCATAGAATGGTTCTTAATTACCTCACAGCAGTGACAGGCGGATATTGTGTTACATTGGCAACACAGTACGGCGTGAAGTGTTGCACGTATATCACGAATAGCACCGAGGATCCGGTCGAGGTCATAGACCAAAAGATGGACGATATTCTCCAATTGAAGTGGGAATTTCGCCGAAAACACAATCTCACTCTTGCTGCTGTAGGTAATGAGCTGACTGGTTGGGTGTCATGGTTGAACCCGCAAAATTGGTTCTCTGGTTTGGGAGACTGGGCTCAAGGAGTCATAATGGATGTTGGGAAGTTTCTCCTATGTATCTTAGGTGTTATCATAACGATCGGTTTGATATTTAGATGCGGTCAGGCTTTAATGAGGTGCAATCGTCGTACTAATGTAATGAGTTTGAGGAGTGAGGAAACTGTAATTAACCTGGATTTGATTTATGACCCAATGATAGAAACAATGATGTGATGAAAATGCGATTCCTACGGTCCGTTTCTTTCACCTGTTTTTCTGGTTTTTCTCCAAGATAAAAAGACCCACTTGGACGAGGAAGTTGACGAGACGCTATACAGACCACGGATAGACCAAAGAAGAAGTTTTGACGACTTGAGATATGGACACTTGATGAACTTTGCCATGGATCCCCAGTTTCCCTAGAATTCTTAAACTTACGCTAGCCCAACATTTTTTGTAAATCTAATGGCATTGACAAAGCTTTTTGCTCACACCTAATGGGCAACACAGCGCAAAGAAGACGACTTTCAACTGATACCGAACAAAACTTCAACCGACAGATGTACATTAACCTGACATAGAATACCACCGCATTTACCGTAATTATGTCTTTTCTTCATTTCTACAACCCTCAGGTAATGACACACATAGTATAGGGAATACAAGCACAGATATCAGCAATCACATATTCCCCCATTCATGTATCATCAACTAAAATGTGCTCCCCATTTTGTTCAAAATCCGAAAAGAGCTCGGTAAAGTTTGACAGCCCATCCACAGACCCGTACCACGGGATAAGAAGGAATTCAAATGTATACTTCGCAATACCTCGAAGCTTGATTTACAACACGTACGGCACGATGATACATGACCCCCCAAACATGGACTCATACACGCATGCTTCTGCTATCTCACTAGGTCATACCCTCTTCCCACCTACTCCTCTCTCCTCCCTTACCCAACCATGGAAATGAATTAACCCCTGACATATATATTTTTCTCCTTTTGAAATGTTTTAGAAGGTGGCAGTTATTATTGACTGCCAAAGGGTGGACTGTCAAAGTC